>NW_020653726.1:11412317-11426765 GCF_003589595.1 Hyposmocoma kahamanoa
AAACGGCAATTTCATACTTTAACCCCTAATATTATCGCAACTTTGACGGGACGGGCGCAGTGGCAGTGCCCCTCAGATCTTTGTGATTTAAAGCTCTGAGGACACTGCAATTGTTATGGACAGGCGTGTAGCTTACCATTAGAAACTGAACTACAAACTGCCTCCGTGGCCGAACGGTTACCATGCCGGACTGCCACGCAGAGGTCCCAGGTTCGATTCCCGGGCCGGGCGAAATATTTGTATGACCTACATTTATTTCTCTCGTGAGTTTGGGTGTAATTTGTGGTTGTCTATGTGTGTGTCCATGGCACCCGCGACACAGGGTTTCCCTAGTGCGGGGCTATGTTGAGTGTGTGCGTTATTATTATTATTATTATTATTATTAGGCGCACTACTTGTTCGTCCTGTCACTTGATATTATAAAAAAAAGTTTCTGTTAATAAAATACTTTTTAGTAATCAATATACACAAAGCAGTTATAGATTTTTAGGACTTTCGTGGTTATTTACTACATGTTTAATACTAGTTAACCTCGCTTTGGGTTGACCTCGTACCTATAGAATGTAAGTCCCCTCTGATATATCGAGGGAAGAATCCAAAAAAAACTACGTTTGTGGACAGCTGAGTGCTAGCCGCCTAGCACCGCGCACTGCGGACCACGGACCGCTCACACTCGCTCCAGCATTTCATTGATATAGTTTTAGCTTAGGACTGACAAATTATCTTATAACGTAATACGTTATGAATCGAATACTAATCAGTAATATTATGTATGACCCACTGTGTCGTGCTGCATCTCGTGTAAGAACATGCTTTGGGTTCAAAAACATTGAAGATTTCTTCATCTATCGGCACTGGCAGTCTCGGTTTATCATATCCTTCCTTCCTTCCTTGAACGTATGAAGACTGTTGTAAATTTACTATGTTCTAATAGCATTTGATTTGAAGCTAAAATCGTTTGATGACTGGGTATGAATCACACACAAATACGCGAGTATTAACTCTCTGAGCTCCGTATAAAATTTCGCAACTTAAAATGTAATTCACATTTTAAGTGGTAAAATTTCACACGAAGTCCACATTATACCAAAGTAGTGGAGTAATTTCACAAAAAACAATTGAATGTCATGGTAGTAAAACATCGTGATATTCAATAAACTTAATACGTAATTCACATTTACCATCGTAATTCTCGTTTACCATTCACAGGAACACTTGCAAACAGATGTGTGTTCATAGGAACAAACGCGAGTCGCACAGGCTATGCGCTGGCGACCGAGGGGTGAAACGATTACACCCTCGGCCCGGGATATCCTTTTCCGCGTGTCGTCATCGCTCTGGGACGATTTTTCAATAAAATTATGAATGTTAAGCGTATAGCGTAGATAGCTTCGGCAATAGTGGCAATAGTGAAGGTGGAAAAGAAAAAGAAGAACATCAGCCGAAACCTTAGTGGCACCGCCCTGACTGGCCCGAATCATTTATTGCGTCCAGCGGTACCGACGACGTTGTTATACGTGTCGCGTCTTCATTACTCCACCAAGTCTGCAGATATTGTGGAGTACATGCGAGTGAAGGCCAATGCAAACCTGAGGGTCGAGCGGTTGGAGTCGCGCCACAACGTGAATTTTAATTCATTTGTGGTGCGAGTACCAACTCAACACCTGTCGACCTTCATGAGAGAAGACTTTTGGCCGAAGGGTGTCATATACCGGCGTTTCCGAGGACGGCTACCGGACACTCACGTTGCGTCACACGTCGAAGTACATACGTGTAAATAAATAGTGTTATATGTATATTATCATGTTATATTGTATTTATGATTAGTCCGTAAGGTATTTATTTAATATTTCTGTTATTGTTTTATTATATTATTGTTATATTATATGTATGTTAGTCTGTAAGGTATGTATCTATGGGTCCTAGTTGCCTGAAATAAATAAATAAATAAAATAAATAAAAAAATAGTGAAAATTCTTCGGAAAATGTATTTTGATGGGCAACCTACGAATTGTTTTTATGGATTTTAGTACTTTGACTAAAAAGTATAGTATATTATAAAGATTCCATCGTGTTGGAAAGAGAGATGAGAGTTTAGGCACTATGTTACCATACCTAGTGGTTATCATTGTGCGCTATGAATATATTTCGGTACTTAAAAAATTGTATAATTTTTCATTAAAGGCTACTTATTATTGAGATCCGTAAACATTATCAAAACAAAAGCCATCTCAGCATCTCGAGTATTTTTTAATCGAAGTCTTTGCTGCATACTATAGTGAGTCAGTTCCCTTCGAATTCAGTTTGTAACGACTTGTCTCTGGAAACCTTGACACCAGACCGAACTTTATGACTCAAAGTTTCACGTAATTCAATTGTCAAGTATTCGAACTATTCCGATGAACTCTTCGGGGAAGCCACATCAAACTGCAAAATTAGGAATTAGCCCATCAACAAGCCAGAAGTTTGAAGTTGGAAACTAAACTATGCCGTCGGTTTTGGTAGGCCGCTTTCTCGAAATACAAATACAGTCGAACACAGAATTAGTTTACCACAGGCCTAGAACTGATGAAAATTGTCAGAACTCATGGTTGAAAAAAAAATGTCTTGTCTACCGACTATGGTCTACTGTAGCATAAGATTATGCTATGATAATATCCGCGTTTGTGGAAATTACTCGAGTGACATATTCTGCAGGATATTAGCAGTGCAAGGCAAGCCGCGTATTCAAAGCAAATGTACGTGTCCGTTCAATGTAGCTTGTTGTGACGTGACCTTAATCTGTGGCTCGTCCTCTAGTGCGTTTTATCATAATTAAGTATATACATATACGCCTGTCTTCCACTGGGATTGGCAGGGACTAT
The DNA here is from genome assembly GCF_003589595.1 of Hyposmocoma kahamanoa. NCBI lineage: Eukaryota > Metazoa > Arthropoda > Insecta > Lepidoptera > Cosmopterigidae > Hyposmocoma > Hyposmocoma kahamanoa. The sequence goes on from NW_020653726.1 coordinate 11,415,182, forward strand.
GGACATCCTCGCAAAAATATTTCCTTCACTCGTATAGACTAGTACTCGTATATAATAGTTGAAATAAGACTATTTATTTCAATTATAGAAATATAAAATAAAATGAGTATAATTAAAAAACACGGAAAAAAACGTAATCAAGGTTTTCTTTTGAAGATTTCTTATTTTTAATGAAAAGTTATCACGTGAAGCTGTAGATGATTAGCTTAGTTCAATGCTGACTGTACAAGCTACTTAGTCAAACATAAAATTTATTTGTAATTGTGTGCTCGACTGTACATTCATAATGTTTTAGATAATGTATATTATTAAGCGACACACACACACACACATACCAACAAATAGTTCACAAACTTTGAAACTGTATTGTTGTTACTTTAGTTAATTCATACATTTAAATTTTGTTTTCTTTTTCACTATTGTATAACCTTAATCTTAAACTTAATTTTAACCTCTGCAATCATAGTATTAAGAGAAAGAGAAAGTTGTTTGTGGTGAGAGACCTGGTATCCTATATTACAAGCTTATGCTTAGTTTAGGTACCAGTCTTATGCAAACATAATATAAACACTATTTTTGTCTATCTTACTTTAGTTCCTGTTCAGTTGTTATGTTTCTGGAGAGAAATAAATACATTATTATTATTATTATTATTATTATGTTTATTTTAAACTCTCGCCTCTCCCAAGACCTAAAAGACTAATTTTGAATTTTTAAATGGGAGAGGCGGTATTTCCTATTATTATTATTATTATTATTATTAAGCGATTGAGAGCGGTTATAATCAAGTTAATCGAAGATGTCTAATTGTGTACCTACGTATTTTTCATAATGTTAAAGAAGATGCACCAAAAATTATTTAAAATATGAAATATTTTACTTAGGAAGTTTAGCAAGGGAATCTAGCAACAATTTGTTATTTTATTTTAGTCTCGGCGCCCAATGACGCGACCGCAAGGGATTTTTATGTGATGAATAATACTATACCATAATCGTATGAGGTTTGTGGATTGAGGAAGTACAGTTGAAATTCCAATGATAATGGTTAGAATAAGGATACCGAGCCGACAGCTTCTATAATGCGTAGGCAGCTTTCGGAATACCTCGCTAGGCTTTAAGACGCCGAGTGCGACTGCAGGTGTGATAAAAATCCGCCGCGGCCCCCGAGTCGACACCGGGCCCCTCACTGGCTCGAAACGCGCCTGCCGGCCAGCGGCCCAGCAAGAAGGCCAAGAGGAAGGCTCCCCCGCGGAAGGTGACTGCTGCCCCTCCTGCGGCGCCCACCGCCGTTCTCGCCGTCCCTACCGCCCCTGACGCTACGGCCTCCACGTCGACTGACCAGGCGGAAACGCCCTGGTCACAGGTAGTCGGCCGCAAGGCCAGAAAGGCCAAAACGGCAGCTGCCGCCCCCCAAGCGGCACGGGCCCCCGCCAAGGCGGCCCCTAAGACGGCTCCCAGACCCAGGGCTCTCGCCACCCCAAGATCATCGGCGGTGGTGATCACGCTGAGGCCCGAAGCGGTGGCGGAAAAGGGGGCCACTTACAAGGTGGTCCTTGAGGCGACGACCGCTGCGGTCGATTTGGGCAGCCTCGGCATCCCGCACGTGCGCGTGCGGAATACCCAGACGGGTGCCCGCATAGTCGAGGTGCCCGGGGCGACCAGCGCCGAGAAGGCCGACACCCTGGCGGCCAAGCTGGAGGAGGCGATCGGGGGGCTGGCGACAGTAACGCGGCCTACCAAAACCGCCGATCTAAGGGTCACCGGTTTTGACGAGTCAGTGACCCCGGAGAAGATCCGGGCGGTGGTGGCCGCGAAGGGCCAATGCCCCCAGTCCGCTGTGAGCGTGGGAGCCGTCAGACTGGCCCCCAACGGGAGGGGGTCAGCCCTCGTCCGCTGCCCGGTGACGGCGGCCCAACGGGTGGCGGCTGCCGGCCGCATATTGGTGGGGTGGTCCTCCGCCGGGGTCCATGTGATGGAGCCCCTCCCCATGCGCTGCTTCAGGTGCATGGGGATTGGTCACACCAGAGCCCTCTGCCCGTCCAGTAGACAGGAGCGGGCTCTGCTTCAGGTGTGGCCAGGTGGGACACTCGGCCTCCGGGTGCACGGCGACCCCGCGGTGCTCGGTCTGCACCGCGGCTCGCCGTCCAGCGGACCACGTGATGGGGGGGCGATCTTGCGCTCCCTCCCCCACCAAGGGCAAGTCGGCGGGGACCCCAGGCCCCCCCCCCTATTGAAAATACTATTTGTATCGGGTGGACTACATACAATCAAGCCAACGTAAAAGCTCTTGAATATTCCAAATTTCAGATTTCTTTGTGGTGTGGTTTTAAACTGATTGCTTCTAACATTGTTGACTGCAGAGGATGTAAATTTAAAGCTGATCCATTTTCAAGGTCGGCTATAGACATAATCAACGATTCATGGATTAAAATTTTTGCATATGCTAGCTTTTTAATGCTGTGGAGGAAACCCAAACATGCGGCAACCTCTTGAGATCGAGGGAGGCGTATCCAGTTTTGCCCCTGTTTTGTTTCTGTTTACACCACTTGGCCCATTGCTGCCATGCTGAACTATTTTTCCGTCAATTCGCTTCATCCTTCTTGTAATAGAGCGACGTCGTCGTCTTGGAATAAACATAATACTAATTTGCTCCACCATGTATCTCCCAGACCTCTAAAATAATGTTGTTCACTTTCGGAGATTCATTGATAAGTCCACAAGATGGAGGGTCAGGTTGCGAATCTGAAATGGAGCTGTAACTGCCCTGCGCTTTAAGTCTCCTCTCCAGAACACCCATGGCCGTTTCGGGATTACCAACAGGAAGAATCCTTTTGCCCTCATGATGTAAATACCTTGGGTATTAAGGACAGAGGAGGCAATAGACAAGCTACCTCCTGATAATTCCACTGCCTGCTGAAGGCATTGATCAACTGCAGTTCCGGTTCCTGACATTGACACATAATGAAGTACGACTTTTGATATGTCTGATGTAAATAGGTCCTCCTCCGGGACACCCCATTTCTGGAATATGATTTCTGTTATCCTGCAGTCTAAGTGCCAGTTCGGAAGAGACAGGCTCCTCGAAAGTCTGTCTACTATAACATTGTACCGCCCGGTGATGTAGACTGAAATGAGATCTGTTTTCAGTTGCTTGGCTAGTAACATAATCTTCTTCTTCTGGTTAACAGTAACAGGGGCAAAGATTTTGTTCCCTATCGGTTCCTTATGTATGACACAACGGTCCTGTTGTCTACTTGCAGCATAATCACCTTCTCTCTGACTAAATCTCTGTTTTTCACTAGTGCTAGAAAAACTATAAAGCTATTTTCTGTTTATATGCCACGGAACCTGCTCTATTGTCAATTTCCCTGAAATGTGGCGGTGTCCTATGTGAACTCCCCATTTATTGTCTGAGGCATTGGTACTTATAAAAACCGTGTGTTTCTGGCAGGCAGAGTCATGCTCTTTGGAGATGGCTTGTATGACAACGACTGAAGGGAGTTACCCTAAATCCTAGTCTTCCTATTGACGATGTTCCTTGCTGCTAGGTCCACTGGCCGTTCCGGATGGTTCTTTGGAGTACTGTTCTTAGTGGACTTATCTTCTCCTCTGGTAAACTTTTGAGATTTTTATCTGTATTCCATACTATACCTAGGAATTCGACATCGGCACTTGTAAGAATAGATTTGTTTACATTAACCGACCAACCTAATTTCTGGAACAAACAAACTGTACTACTGTAAACTTTGTGTAGCTTAGCTGGTTCCCCAGGGCAACGGGATCTTGGTGAATTAGTAAGAACTTGTCAAGGTAAACGAGCACTCTTATGCTCTCCTCTCTCAATTGGCCTGCTAACCTATTGCTCATACGTAAGAATGCCAGACGGGCGCTTGATAGTCCAAAGGGAAGACACTTCATTTATTTACATTAGGCTTGACAAAGTTATGCTTGGTTGGTGTAATGGTTTTAAAGAAAAATATTTTTGAAGATCCCCATAATCCTTAATAAGATTTGATAGTTACTATTTATTAAATAAGTGCGTTGAAGAAGGCGAAATCTCAGTAAGTTTTTACTGTAATACCTCGTTTCTTGTTTGAAAGCTTGATGTCTCATGTCAATGGTTTCAGCTCGATGAGCAATCACAAACTGAAAAAGTTCAACAGACTTGGTCTTAAGAACAGACTCGTTCAGCATGTTCTTAACTCTTTCAGCTGTCTCTGGAAATTGTTTTACTAAGTTCTGTAATTCTTCAGCTACACCCTTTCTCTTCGTTAATAGACTGTGTGAAATTGTACCCAAGAGTCCGTCCTGTCTTTCAAGAATTCGAGATCCTTAGATGCCCAAATTAGGAGAAAAGTGGATAAGCGTGTAGCTTCTTTTCTACTTCCTTGGGTCGTACACAATTCCAACCAGCTGAATCAAATCGATGTCTTGCTATTCCTTCAATTTTTATTTCAGGTAAAGGCTCGGGAATCTTTGGTCCGCTTCCCTAACATCTGGGAGGAATTTGAAAGCTTCACTCTCGGTAACGTGTCCAAAGTCTATCTCAGAGTCTGAGTAGTGCTTACCATCGTTTGCCTTATTCATAATCGAAAGCTCTCCCTTCAGAATCGCTATTCTCGCCTCCATGTGCGGTTGACAATGACGTATACGCAATTTCTTGATTTCGGGCATCATGCTACAAAACATATTATTCATTCGAACTTCAAGCTGCTCGACTTTAGAACGCTACACCGAGCCACTTCACCACGAAGAACCTTTTCAGTTTCGGTTTCCATCCTCTGACTCTAACTTCAGTATTCTATCTCTCAGTAGCCACAGCAGATCCTCTTGTTTTCTTAGCCCAATCAAGTATCATTAGCGTCATTTTTTTTGAGATTCTTTTCAGATAGATGAGTCAGCTCAGGATTTTGCTAGTGCCCCAAAATGGCACTAGCTAGGCGGAGTCGTAGCTTGTTTTGAATCTGAGAATCGATTGTCTTTCCGAAGATATCTTTTTTCTTAATTTCCAGTCTGTCCATCCTTCTGGCATTTGTTTCTGTGCCACCAATTTTATTCTTTCCTAGATGTCGTAGTCATCATCCTCTTTGTCCTGAACTAGCAGCTCTTGCAATGTAACGAAATTATTCTCGTTCACCATCTGAAGCAAAGCGAATTCATTACCCTCGACTAGTGGTAAATAGTACCATTACATAAACCGTTACGTAAATCAGGATCCAAGACAAAATGATTAAACATTAACCTACCAGTACAAACGGAAAGGTTGTTTGTAACAGACAGATGTAGATTGACAGTCGGTTGTCAGGAGCCGTTTGGCTGCATGTCATAAGCCGACAGGCCGTTGTAAAATATGTGAGCCGACGTATTGCAGTTAATAAGCCAATTGGCTGCGGATTACGAGCCAACTAACTGCCAGTTATGAGCCGACAGGCTGCAGGTTACGAGCCGATTGGCTGCGGGTTGTGAGCCGACTAGCTGCGGGTCACAGGCCGACTGCCCCAAAAAGAATGGTAGACAAAATGTTTAACATTTAACTGGAACAATTGTGATTAGTGGCATTCTACTTTTCCAACTCGATTTTAATTACTGGATCATAAGATTTTAATGAGAATTAAAAATGTAATAGGTTATTATAAACCACAACATATTTTATTAGATTCAATAATGATTGAATCAAGTTCAATGGCCACACCTCCCACAGACAACGAAAAGTAGAAAACAAAATTTTATCCACTTACAGTATCAGTAACTTGTATTCCATATCCAAATTATATTGGTGCTGATTTAACTATGAACGTTTCGCAACGTTTGAATTAATAATGGTAAACATGCATCCACACTTCATGGGAAATAATAGCGTACTGACGAGTACGAGCGCGCGAACAGTCGCTCGCGCCTGCCGACGCCGCCCACGCGGGTGTCGCTCCCCGCGATCCCCGCGCACTGCCCTCTATCACACACGTAGCGACAAGGTAACTTGCGTTTTTCACATGAATGGGATGATAGTTATCTCCGAAAGGTCAAGCATCATCAAAAAAACATAAAATAACATAAAATAACATAAAACAACATAAAATAACATAAAACAACATAAAATAACATAAAATAACATAAAACAAGATAAAATAACAGAAAATAATATAAAATATAATAACATTTAACAGCCACCACATACTCCTAGATACACGCCGTACTGCATTTACTTGACTTAGGTCCGTAAATGTGGTTCAAACCAGCTAAGAAGCTGAGAAGACTGAAGTAAATAATAAAAATAATAATAAAGTTCATGCAGATGGAAGAGGACAAAGTAGGATCTTATTACACACGTACCACGTACTCGTAGATACACGCCATAGTGCATTTACTTGACTATTCCGTAAATATGATTCAAACCAGCTATAGGGACGGTGGTAGCCGGGGATATTGGAGACGAGTGAAACCAACGAATGCGGTTACAAGACTGAATATTTATTGTATATAATTATTCTAAGTACATTACGCTACTACTAAATAAGTATACTACACTTACTACGTCACACAGCTAACAAGCTAAGAAGAATAAAGTAAATAATAATAATGATTATGTTCATGTACATAAAATCACAACTAATAAATTGGTTACAATATTTTTTATAAGTCGAAGTTATATAATCAAAAGATTACTCTGCCTTCTAAACTAGGGGATCCTGTATCTTAGGAACCAGTTATAGAGTTCGGTTGGTTATAGGGTATCGTTTTGCTGGATGCTAGGCAGAGTAAGGGTCGAAATTCAACCCCTTGTTATTGTGGTGTAACGAGGTCTAATGTGACTTGATAACGCCGGCTTCCGGCTTGCATGGCGCCCACGTGTTTAATTTTTTATTAAAAACTTGTAAAATACGTGTGTTGGTTTATTCGAATACGACGTACCAGTAATAATCAGCTTCAAATTAAAATTTATAGGTGATTTAATCCTTTACAATGTAACTCTTTTTATTAAAATTTATTTTTATATTGATTTTATTGAATATTGTGATGTTGTAGTCCTATGATATTTATTTATTGTGAAATTACTTCATTAGTTTGTAATATTTTTTTTGTTTTAACTGCTTTTTTGCCGTAGCGCCACCTGTGACAAAACTATGAAAGTTTTTTTTCTCTCAACCTTGGTACCTTTACTGCTACCAGAGGTTGGCGAGAGATGTCGCTTTGTGTATTTTTGTATTCTTTATTTATAATATTGATTTTTGAATATTATGATGTTTTACTAACATGATATTCTTTAATTTTTTGTGAAATTACTCTACTAGTTTGTTATAATTATGCAAAACATTGTAAACTCCCCTTATATCTTGGAAAATACATTTATTTGTGTGTCGCGAAATAATGAAAGAGCCAATCGTAAAAAGATCTTTTTGTTATTAAGTTTAGTAAAGCATGTTACGGTAGCAACAGTTTCATAAATAGGACATTTACCTTATATAATGCAAAATGTAGTGAAGTTGACATATTTGATTTTTCTTTGCAGGAGTTTAAAAATCACATCACCAAGTCAAATTTTAAAACTTTAATCTTTTTTTGTTTTGTTGAACTATATTACAATTTTTGCATTACTTATATAATTTTAATTGAGTATTGCTCGTGTTTGGCTATACCTTATACTTGTTCACCTATAAGTATAGGGAACTACTTATAGGCGTAAAAATAAATGTTTTTTTTATTTTATAATTGTAAGAGACTGTTTGTTCCTCAATAAAAAGAAAAAAAAAATATTAATACAAACATCGAACACAAAGAAAAATTCCTTCAATCCAACAAGACTCGCTACGTGTGTATGCCAATCTAGGGTAACCGCTTTACCAGCTGAGTAACACATCAAGTCAGCAGCTCAGCAGATCTTATTAAAAAGATAATTTTATTTTAATATTTTTTAATAAATTCAATATGGCGTACGTTCGATGTATGTGGGTGTAGAATATCGTCGATAATACTATGTACTTTCAATAGAGCTTACCATATATCTACGAGGATACCTTAGCCGATGTGAGATATTTTAGTTATAGATAACGTTTTCGATATCGGTGGTACCATGTTGCGACTTTCGATAATGTGAATCTGTGTACTTGTTAGCAGATATTACCACAGGTATTTGTTACTCAATCTTTAAGTAGAATTATGTTTCTACAAATAACCTGGTTTTTGAATGTGTAGATTATAACTATATATGGTGTTGCTGAGTCCCTCAATAAGTACATTAAGAAAATTGGTATCAACAAGTGAAGATTATGCTAAGAGTTAGGACCTCCGGTATAATGTGAACAAAAGCGAGTTCATGGGCTTTAAAAAATAACTTTAAAAATAAATGCCTCCGAGGCCGAACGGTTACCACGCTGGACAACCATGCAGAGGTCCTGGGTTAGATTTCCTGGCCGGGAGAAATATGTGTATGACCTACATTTATTTCTTTCGTGAGTTTGGGTGTAATTTGCGGTTGTTTATGTGTGTGCCTATGGCACCCTCACACTGGGTTTGCCTAGTGCAGGACTATGCATGTGTTGAGTTATTATAAACAATGGTCTAACAAAAAACCTTTGGATGTACCATCGGCAGTCCTACGGAGCACCAAATTGAGAATGGCATTGGATTACACTTATTGAAAATTATATTATATTAGGATCATATTGAAAATTCGTAAATGGTATTGGATTACTCATATTTAAGCATATTATAATTAATTGTATTATTTGTCCGTGAACTTTCCTAAAATCTATAAATAAAAAAATAAAAATAAAAAAAAGGGTGGCACAATTCAAATATCTTGGTCACATTCTTGATGAAAACCTGTCAGATAATAGTGATGTAGAGCGAGAGAGAATGGCGTTAGCAGTCCGCTGCAACATGTTGTCCCATAGATTTGCCAAATGCAATAGAGATAAAGTTACTGTCTTTAAATCCTTCTGCCAATCTTTTTATGCCGGCAGTCTGTGGGTCAATAATAATACTTACATTACTGCTTGGTAGTACAAATAGGTGTGATGGCAGTACTTCTCTGGACGAACTCTTTCACAAGGAGCTCTGCTGAAGTTTAACACGATTTATTACATATACACATAGTTAGTTTACTGCGAATACAGTGTAGTAAACCTACAGTGATAAATAGTATGCATATGAGTTGTTCAGAGAGTGGAATTATTTTCCTACGGGACTGGACATAATTTAGAGATCTTTTGCATGCAAATGTCATTTTTTAAACTACGAAATTGCTATTTTGCAGAATAAGCTCCTCTAAGGAATTTCTTTTACTGGTATGAGGAGAAAGAGGGAAAGGCAGCGGAATAAGACTAAATATAAAAGCAGATACGATGTTGAGTAAGGACAGTGAAAATAAGTGAATTGAACTGATTACGCCAACAGAAGAAAACAAAATTTCCCTTCGGGACAAAAAGAATGTAGATGACTAAAGATTTAATACAAATGAGCGCGACAATGAAGCACAAAATTCATAAGTTAATTTTACAGAATTTTGTAAAATTCGTGCACTAGATACACCTAGAACGTACACTCTAACAAAAGTTTTCCTCATACATATCGGATGTATTGAGCGTCCCACTATAGTGGATAAATAATTTTCCTGTAGGATTGCATGGGAAACAATTGATCTGAAGTGTGTATTCTATTCAGTGCACTTCACAAACGACAGAGCCCTTTCAGACTCTTGTCGACATAATCCAATAGTTCAAAAATTTTATGTTCAAACAGATTAGTGAATGGAGTCCAGTAAGTACATATGATTTATATTCTGGAATATCGTTACTTTTAATAAAATTCGAGAGAATGAACGGGAAATGATACTTACCCAGAGTAAAGAAGGTGGAATCAAAACATAACAGAAGTCAAAGATGGTATACAAATAGACAAGTCCAACGCACTTAGATTAGTGCGTTAAACTTGTTAGAACACCAGTATTTAGTAAAGTAAAGATATCTAAGATTCCTAGTAAAATTTTATACAGCACTGTTAGTAACTCAATTGCCCCAAGACCGATGATAGCTATTAAAATCACTAAAATTGAATAGTAAATCAGGACATGAAACTTATTGGAACCCTGTTCTCGTTTTTAGGTTTCGATGTACAACTATTAGTAACTAAGCAGTTTAAAACATACTTTCGACGATTATAATCGGACCGTGCTTTGGATGTGGAACAATAAACCCCAAAACACACAATACAGAAAGCTGTACCTTGGTTAGTCACTATTATCATCTGAATTACTTCTTACTGATTTATTTATTTCATTTTTTTAGTAGTCTGCAAACTTAGAGTTGATGCAGTTAAGAAGATGTACAAAGTTACTAGAATTACAGAAAATAAAATACAGTAAAACTCTTGTATAAATATTTACCATCTACAGCCTTAACTGATAAATTATTGCAATAGAAAATAATAAACTATTATAAAATTACCAACGAACTGCTGCCTCTTATAAATCTCTTCAGCAGCTCTTTCGTTTTCCAAAATCTATTTATTTGTTACTACTTGGAGTTACTAATCCCAAACGCTTTTTTGCTTTATTTATTTATTTATATTCAAAATCTGCACACAAAGTGATTTTTAAGGATTTGGGAGCTACTCGAATACATAATGTTTTAACGAATCTTTTATTTATGCGGTTTTGAATATTTAACTCGATTTTTAAAATGTTAACCCAGGTTTATGCTCTAAATCCTCTCTTAAAAGGGGACCCGTGTTAAGCGATAAGACGTAAATGGGTATATAAAATAACAAGTCCTTGCTTGAAACCTACTCAATATTATTCAATCTCAACTAATTAGTACTGCACGGCGACCTTAGAGAAATCTTTTATTTATAGCGTATCTATTTATAGGTCCAGAATGACTAATTTGTCATTAATTTCCATCGTTGCTGTGAGTAACCAAACTGAAAGCTTGTTATGTCTCTGTTATTTTCGATCAACAAATAAATGAAATTTTCTTATACCTGACCTTAAGAAAAAGTTTGATTAAAATAAGGTGCTAAATTGTTGTTTGAGCTGATCGCTGCTATTTACATAATGAGCGTTTCTCCACTACCTACTACGATCCGACAACCGATTTGTTTATTTCAGGAACTATGCAAAAAACCAAAACCTTGACAAATTACTCTCCCGAACGATCCACTTATTCAGATTTACACTGATAATATAATGATAAGTGACGACATGACGATGATAACATGTTTGATGCCTGCCGAAGTACAACAAAAAAAAACTACAAAGAAATTTGCTTTCAATAAGGAACAATAATAGTGTGACTGTGGCAAAGAGTTTTAATGATGATAATTATTATTTTTTATGATAACAAGTGACGAACAAGTTGTGCGTCTGGTATTAGGCGACGCACCGTCCATAGCAGTTGCAGTGCCATTCATCGCAGGTCTATGACGTAAGTTGACAAATCCTATTTGCCTTTAATTTCACCAGTACCCTTACCCTTCAAAACCGGAACACAGTAATGCTCACATTACTGCTTGGCGGACGAAATAAGTAAAGTGGCAGTAACTGGACGAACTCTTTCACAGGGAGCTATACTGAATTTAATAAACATGA
>NW_020653726.1:11431765-11466469 GCF_003589595.1 Hyposmocoma kahamanoa
AAAAATTTAAAAAATAAACAATTTAGATTTTCAGTACAAATCGGCAAATTCATACTTTAACCCCTATTATTTTGGTTTTAAAATAGCAATACTAAGAAAGCTATCAAAGACTATAAATTGTCTAAAAACTCTCTACAAGACTTAATAAAATCTGTCTACATTCCACAAATGGTCTTGTAGCATTCTAGAGGGGTTACTTGGGAAAAAAGATAAGAATCACTCTTAACACTACCTACAGATAGTTTCTCAAAGCACTCTTGTGATCTACTAATAAAGTTGTACCCACTTTTACTTTAAATTATCTAGAAACCTTCTTCGAGATATCTTGAGGGAAGTTGAACTCTTAAAATATTCAATCTTATGCAATTTTATTAGATATCTTGTAGTATATATTTAGACACGAGTGTGCTGCTTGGGAGGGTTTCCCTAGTGCAGGGCTATGAGTGTGCAAAAAAAAAGTAAATTACTAAAATTTATTTGGCTAAGTGAAGATAAACTTTCATAGATTTCTTACAGATGGTGCTACGGTAAAAAGTCGTTAAAAACCAAAAAAATATCTGCTGGTTCCTTCCGTAGCTAAATTGGGAGAGCGTCGTCAGGCACGAAAACAGCCGGATCGAAGGAATTTTTCTCAGTGTTATCTTATATAGTAATTTTACAAAAACAATTAAATATCATGGTAGTAAAACCTGGTGATATTCAATAAACTTAATATTACTAAAATTTAATTTGAAGTTGAAAAGATCAACGGTGTGAAATAAACATCGCTGACATAAAGTTGGATAAACTAATTTTCGGCAAGTAGCACTTAGAGCTTTCAATCAAAATTGGTTAATTGCCACAAGAGTGGGATCGTGTTCGGCGACGCCACGTGCTTGTAACACGCGATCGCGCGATCATCACACTGTGCTTGTATATTCACCTAAGTTTACTCGTAAAACTTGTATAACAGTAAACTAATAACACTTACACTTTGGTTGTGCTTTGGTTAACGTTCGAACTTAAAATATACGTATATATATATATATATAATATATTTATATATTTAAATATTTATATAACCGAGGTATATAACTACTTTTCACTAGTCAGGCCGTTGACTGTTGGTCGGTGTTTAAAAAAGCAAAGAGAATTAATGATGTGGACTTTCCAAAATGGCATCTTTTCTGTTGAACTAATTTGGTGTGCGGTAATATACAATGACTGCCTGCGAAAAAATTACAGAAATTTGCATTTCCGATCTGGTGGTATGGTCAATTAGACGCCTTAAGGATGATTCACATTAGACCGTGCCGGGCGCGAGTCGTGTCCGAGGCATCCGAGCCTCGTATGTGTACGATCTTAAATTAGACACAATCAGAGAGTGTTCACATTCCAACGAGCTGAGGCGGGCCGGGCCGCATCCAAGGCTCGGACAAGCTCGGAAGCAGCTCGGGCGTCTCTCGTCCGTGCCATAGACGCGGCACGTTGTAATGTGACTCACTTCATATAATATGTACGCGCATTTCCAATCTGAGCCTCCTACGTGGCTCGGCTCGCGCCCGCACGGTCTAATGTCTATAGTCCTTTAGGCTACTGTTATTATGCATGCGAGTTCTGACGAAAATGTGTTTGGACGAATGCGTTGGAATTTCTCGTCAAAACAAGGCGGTTACGCTGCACGCATTTTCTGATGGATAAAATGTAAAACATTAATTCTTATTGCTTATGTAATTAATGTAAACTCCACATCAAAATAAATACAACATTGTACTTACTGCTAGTGTTCCATTCTCGTACACAAGACTTATCAGTCTATTGTATCATTCATTATTATTTCTTTACTGAGCATTGACTATAGAGAGATAATTGAGAAAATAAAAAGTTAAACTTACATTAAAAATTCATTCATCATGTACGAACTATAACTACAAAAACCCGCCCTAGACTACTTTCAATGTATTTTTATTTTTGTTTGAAACAACAACATCAACGCATTTATTAAACTTTTTTGGGGAGTATTATTGTCTATGTCAGTTAAGAGCGGATTAAAAGAATTGAAATAAAAATATATAAATGGTTACTGAGGAATATTTTCCACGTTGCTTCTAGAATATAATATCATATTTTTGACGTGTAACTTAGGTTTTCATAAGAAGAAATTAGAATTATCCATATGGGGATATTATTATATGAATTTCAAAACGTCACACGAAAAAAAAAAAAATTCATATTATTTGGTATCAACTTATTTTTATATTAGGTAACATTTGATCCGATATTTAGTGCCTTTGTAGTAGCCTTTCAGTAATTATAAAAAACTTGTTTTTATGTTAAATAATATATGTGTATAGATAGATAACCGTTATACATTAGTTGGAGTGCACGAAAGGAGCCTCCGCGCACGACGAGCCATTACTTTCTTGTACCTCTGGCGCACCTCGGGGAAAAATCGACGAGAACCTTACGCTGGTCAGAAAAGCCTTTCATCACGGTGGCAAGCAGTACAGTGTATGCCCTCCATACGATAAGAGGAAGCTGTGTTTGAGCTCTTAACAAGATAGGTAGTATTTTATATTACATAATAATTATATTGGTAACAGTTATACCAGGCCAGGAGACCTAACACACAGCGTATCCTTGTATATATATCCTCCTGTCTCTCACAAAATTGAATATTGAAACTCTATACTGTTACTACGTACCTATCTGATGTGAGAGAAAATATGTCTTTGTTGTTATTATAGCTATTATTATACATAATTATAAAATGTTACATTTTAATAGGATGGCGTTGACGACATCCTTAGTGTTTGCCCAGTTAAGACGATAAAAGGAATCACTTAAAGGATTTTGAATAAGGGTCCCGGTTCCTTGCATAATAAGCATTGCTTAATTCAATCAGAGATAACATAGTACAAAAAGTACCGTTAAAAATACGTGTCGGCTACTGATTATGGACAATTATATTAGCAGCAGTAGAGCTACTTGCGAAAGAGTTCATCCAAGTAAGTACTGCCGCCTTACTTATTTGTAGCGCCAAGCAGTCGTTTTAGCACTACTACATCTCGGTTTTGAAGTATAAGGGTACTGGTGAAATACAGGCACATGAAACTTGTCAACTTTACCTGAGAAATGAGGGTGACGAGCGAAGTGGCAGTGCCCCTCAGAGGTGCTGGCGATTCAAAGGCTTATCGGCACTGCAACTGTTATTGGTAGGCGTGTCGCTTACCGGCAGGTGCACGACTTGTTTATCCCATCATTTGATATTATCATAAAATAATTAAGAAAATAGTCAACTTCATAAGCAAATAAATAGATATGTAAATTTCTATACAAGTCTTGATTATTGTAGTTTTGAGACTCTTTTTCATGTTCACAGACAAATTTTCTTTCAGATAACAGCTTGTAATGAAAACTGGACCAAGTATTGTAAAGAAAGTACAAACAAATGTCACTATGAACAAATGTACAAACCAATTCCACGTGTGAATAAAGAACGGCTAATGGTTGGCTTCGTCTGGTAATGGATTGAAGTTATGGCGTTTACGCGGGCGATAGGCATCTCTCGCTAGCGACCAAATGGCTGAGATTTATATCAAAATTTCCGTGAGAAGTGCTAAAATTGTCGAATATACGTGGTTACAGTTTACATGCTACTTTGTATTCTGGTTTCTGTTCAAGATTAGTATTGAGCGTTGCTTTTCGAATATTTTTTATTCAGCTTCGTCAATTTGGACAATTAACGATACTAGAATCTTTTACACTCCAGTGTTATAGGCGACAAAATAGATAAATATATAATTTGTTGGATGTAATCACAGAACAATAAATACAGCAGGACTGTTTAGTGGGCGTGCCATGTGTGCAAACAGTACACGGATTTAAATGTAGGTACTCGAGCTCAGTTCGCCATTTTCGTTTTGTACAAATCGTACTTTATGGTCGAGTGAATTATTTCTATCTATGGTGGTGTTTTTTTGTTTTCTGATTGTCTGTAATAAATTTTTGTTATAAGACATGAGAGTAAACTTCATGCCGCTGCAATATGGGCGACAAAATTTTTTGAAGAATGTTAATAGGCGTTAATCGTTCATTGTCTCAGCTCATCGTTTTAGCTATTGCAGCTAGATGGCAACACATTGAATGAAATTTCAATATAAAATCAAAAAGTGGTTACTTGCAATAATAGGTATTGAATTTTCAACGATATTATTATGACAACTGGGTAAAATTTAAATTATATTAACAGTCCAGAATTTCTTACATCTTTTGCAATAAGAAACTACGACCAATTTTATTATAAAGATTTCATAGTGTTTAACATACCATTGTGTAAGTTAAGGCGACAGCGGTTCTGAGATAGCCTTGAGTGAAGCTTAAGGCACTTCAATAATTTTTTTCTTCCGTTGATGTAATCGATAACCTTTGCCGTAAGTGATAACATTAATATAAATAATTTTAATTATTTTGAGCCACAAAGTACATAAATTTAACCAGTGTTTTCACAATTAACTGCAATGATCACCACTACCTCGAACAATATTGGTATTGAGATACTCCTGACATGTTATAAAAAAATAAAATATAATGTAAGAATTAGCCTCCTAACGAACTAAACATGTTTTCACGACTCAGGAATCTAGAAAAATATACCTATGGCATGCAAATATTATCAAACACTGTATCCGGTTGATTTTAGGGAATTGTCATATCTAGCTTTATACTATCTTTATACATTTTCGTTACGTTTCTGTGAAATTAGTGAATAAATATATAAAAGTGCAGCAACAAGACACGGAACTGGTAGTGTACGGGATTTAAAAATGTATGAAATTGCAGAAACAATATAATATAATTTATACATACATGTTTAGAGAAACGTTAAAAACGGTTGATTTATTATAACAACGTTCATATAAATTCCTGTTCATATATACCAGATCTAATTCAAAAGACGATTGAAGACATTCTTTTTTCAAATAAAACGTTCTGGTATATGTGTCTAGTGATTCGAATGAACATTTTTATCATCATTTATCGTGTGTGTAGTTGGTAAAATAGAATCAAGGCGGAAAGTAGGAACAAGAGTTTATATGCCATCAATTTCTAATAATCAAATATACCTGTGATTTGCCACAATATAACATTTTCATAAATCGCAATATATTTATGTCTAATTTTGGCGGCAAGGACTTGCAACTTTGTCACAGTCAAAACGTCAGCCGGTGTGTCATAAATATCTGGCAAATCACATGAGCTTCACTTATTTGTCTTTGCACTTATTACCGTGTGTTAAACAAAAAATAAAGTTTATAATTTTGTGAGAATGGTGGATTGTTGTGGTAGTAAAATATTTCGTCCTTTGGGACAGGCTAAGGCGTCTAAGCTATACTGCAGGTCTTAGATTTTAATTGTTCTTCAATAGACGGATTTTCGTAAAAACTAAAAAGGCAAGCTCTAACACATGCAACTTTACGCTGTTTTTGATAAATATCTATTACTAACTAATAATATATTAGTAATAAAAATTACTAATATTTTAAATTTTTATTGAATTGATATTTAATTATTTTTTGTGAAATTACTCCACTACTTTGTTATAATTATTAATACAAAGATCGAACACTCAGAAAAAATTCCTTCGATCCGGCCAGATTCGAACCGACGTCTTCTAGCTTACCGTGCCAGACGCTATACCAACTAAGCTAACTAACACGAACGAACATATAGCTGATGTCAAACACCGTCGCGTAAACAAGTCTGCAGTCTGCGAGCATGTCATGGATAAACCTACACATTCAATGAAGTTTGACAAACCCCAGGTCCTTGCAAAAGAAGTCCGTTATCTGCCTAGAATGCTGCGAGAGGCCATTGAAATTAAAAAACATCCTAATTTCAACAGGGAAGATGGTTTCTCCGTACCACCAGTTTGGGATCCAGTATTTCCTCTAATGAAAAATCCCAAACAAACATACGACTGCAGTACTAATTAATATGTTTTAGTTTATTCTAATTTCTATTAATAATTAATAATAAATTAAACTTAATGAAAATTCATTCAATAAAATAATTTGTAAAACTTAATGTAGCGTAAATTGGAATGTTTTCTTTGTAAAATTAAAAATAAGGTATTTAATTAATAAGTATTGTAACTATAGTGAAAATATAGGGTGGTTTGCATTAATATTAGACATAACTGGTTGAAGACTGTACCACCTCAGTCAACCGTGACCATGGGACCTGTAAAGGGCCCGAAACGTCGGTTTGTTTGAAAAAACAAATATATGCGACTTAAATCCGGAAAAATAGTTTAATTTCCTATGTGTAACAATCGCGAAAACCTGAGAACTCGATATCATTATCATATTAAGAAAACGTTAAATTAATTAAAATACACCACTTCTCAAATTATTGCAATATTGTGAATACAATCAAGTCCCTACCTCGTTCTTAATAAAATTGTTTGTCCAGCTTCCACACGCTCAGCTCCGCACTAGGGAAACCCTGTATCGCGGATGCCGTGGACACACGCATAGACAACCACAAATATTTATTTACATTTCTCCCGTCCCGCGAATGGAATCCAAGACATCTGTGCGGCAGTCCAGCATGGTAACCGTTCGGCCACGGTCTAGATGCGATTTTAGATTCAAAAAAATATGTCATTTCCAATATTTCATAATCGCGAAACACTAACCTACAAAAATTCCTTTGAAAAAAATAATTTTTTGGCGTTTAAATATTTGGTTTGATATTGATAGTTTAAATCACAATACACAATCCTCTTTAGTGCGTAAAGTATAGGTGTAATAATGTATACATCTGACCCTTAACCTCTGGCCTGTAGATATTGTATAGCAACACAATGTTATAGTACCGTCTGATGTACAAAATTGCCGAAGTGAGATATATCTAAAAAAGAAAGTGAAATTTTTGTGGATACTTATTTCAAATAAAATTCCTAGACATTTGCCCAATCCATTGTTATGTAATGTAAAAATGGGTGAATGCGTAAATATATGAAAAATAAGAAATATAAAATCGAACATTTTCCTCGTCCCACGCTCCCTAACAACAGCAGCCAGCCGTGGCTCCGCAACAGAGCGATCGGAAAAAATTCTAAAAGTACCAAGACCTTGGCTCGAACGCTCCGAAATTGAAACCCTAGGTTAGTTTGGCCATATCCCTTTCTTTCTATTAATAATATATATAATTGAATGGATCGATTGCGAGCCCAAGAAATTAGGTTTTAGATATTAGATTCTACCCAACTTACTATAATAGTACCGGCACGCTATGATGGCCGTTTTAACGTTTGTCCGTTCATCAAGTTTCGTATCATAACTAAATCATATAACTACGTTGAAGGAGCTAATTGCTGTACATTGTTATCAATAGCAACGTGTAATAAAATTTATGGAATGTATAATTCTACGACACATTTTTCGAAATTCGAAATTTATAAAAGAAAACTAATACCATCGTCACTTATGGAATCCTTGGCCAGCACAACTTCTACTTCTGGCAAATTCGCGTCAAAGCTCAAGGCAAAACAAAGCAGTTTCGAATTGACGATATATTAAGTGTAATACATTATTGCAGAGGCCGGGAAGTAAGGGATTGCTGGATGAGTAGTGAGTGAGCCTTGTATTGATACGAGTCAAGCAATCCACGTTCCCGCCGAGGCATATATAGAATGTTTCTCAAACAATGCGAGGACATAATAAAAGTTATTCTTTTGAGAGAAGAAGATGTATAATAGAAAAAGTAAAAACATATTAATTAACATTAAAATTTATACAATATAATTGCTAAAAAAATATTATTTTCTCAAACATTCTCGGAAATGATTGCATTACTTTAAAAAAAAGAACACGGGAAGTTAGTCATTTATGGACCGTGAGACTTCTTCCTGGCCAAGGCCTGCAAAATAAGTGTGGAAATCCATTATCGTCCACTTTTCTAAACTTTTAAATGTAGATGAACTATGTAAACAGACATAGAAAAAACTCATACAGCCAACTGGCCAGTGTTAATAATTGCGAGAATTAAAATACCTACGAAGATAACCTTACTTAAAAAAAAAAGAAAAAGGCAGTAAAATAATCTAAAGTGCTTTGGTATTTTTTTCAGTTTTTTCTTTTTTTTTTTGTATTTTCGTCGTGAAAATGAGTGAGATGAGCGATAACGAAAATACAGTAATGGATTGTACTCCACTTAATTTAAAACAAGAGGCAATATTAGCGACGGAAAACTTGATGCCGGCTGAGCAAAGTAAGATACATGAAAACTTATGAAACTTTCATGCAATGTAGAAGCGAAAAAAATGCTAATTCGTTTTCGGAGACTGTGTTTGTAGCTTATTTCAGTGAACTTGCTAAAACTCAAAAGTCATAACATTATGGGCCACTTAATTTTTACTCAAATGTACAGTCCAACAACACAGTGCCATCATTAAGGAATATAGTAGCTTAAAGTTCTTACTGAAGCGCCAATCTGCTGGTTACAAAACTAAAAATCTAAAATGTCTATTGCAGAGAACATATTGAAATTTCTAAACAAGGCTCTAGGTGACAATTTCTTAGCAACTATGGTAAGATTCGTTCGTATAGATATGTGTACCATTGAAAGATATTAGTTTCGATACAGTAAATAAGTATAACAAACTTTTGTTTGTTTCAGGGGCCTTACCATGAACTTTTATTACAGATCAGTTTAGGTTCGTAACGACAAAAAAGCGGGATGGTGATATAACTTCATGTAGTGCTGTCTCACAACGATTTATTTTAGATCTTAAACTGAATCGTAATAAGAGTTCATGGTAAGGCCCCAGGTTGCTTTAATTTTAGGGATAAACGGTGCATGCAGGAGTGATAGAGCTCACAAATATCACACAAAGAACATAGAAAATCACAATATATTTATATAATATTATACTTTTAATATTCATTAATATTTTTTATACGGTAATTATATACGGAGGCGTAATAGATTACGAGTACAAGATCTCAAAATTGTAAAAATGTAAGGCATCCTTCCCGATGTAGTGGAAATGAGATACTTATTATGGCGTTGTTGTATTTCAATCATATCCATTTTCTTGAAAGCTATGCCAAAGAGAAGTATTTAGGGGGGAAAAAATGCCAAACTACTGCCGAATTTCCTATACTATGAATACCAAAACAACGATAATCCAGAATACTCAGACCAAAACCAAATTAGAAATGTTCGTTTCTTAAATTGGCCCAAATCGGAAGTCGATCACCTCATCAAACGCCCATAGTACTAACTGCTGTGCCACCGAAGAGCATGAGCACACCCCGTAAACTGAACCCGCCCACGCGCCGCAGGCCGAGCCCGACCACACCGTAGGTGGGCTCGTCTAGTATATAACCAGAAACGGAGACGAAATGTCATTTAGTTTGTTTGAAAACTATTCTGCCATATCATTACTGTGATAACTGCGCTCCGATTGGCTCCGAGTTCGAAACAATTGACGGGTGTCGTCAATGGGTGTCGTCAACTGTTTCACTTCAAATCGACCAGTTACTTAAGCTTTGCTATAATGGACGAAAATTGCAATATTATATATTTAATATTTAATTACCGATGAAATATGATTCCGTTTGTTTTGTAATTAGATGTTTTGCTGTTTTTCCCACACCACCGAATAGAACAGTACGGCATTGTTAGAGATATTATCTTTATTACAATTAATACAGAATATTTTTTGGAATATACGGAGACGTACATACAGGTCAGTAGTTGGTCTGTCTATATTTCAGTGCAAACGAGAGTTGATATTTATAAGAGCTGTATCGCTAATGTTTTACCAGGAATATAAGGCCCTTATTTCGTCTATATTTCTATATATATACTCGATGGCCGGGAAGAACTAGCATGGTCCATAAATGACAAACTTTCCCTGTTCGTTTTTTGAAAGTATTGCAAACATTTCCAAGCATGTTTGAGAAAAACACATTTATTTTCGTTTTATTAAAACTATTTTATCAGCTACCCCTTGCAACATTAGTTATAAATCTAAAAACTTATAGATGCGTTTGGCATTTCATTACGTTTTTTTCGTTAATGAATTGAGATTTGACTCATATGTTGTAGCTGTCAATCTTATTATTGTGCTGTTGTAGACTTTTTAATGCTATAACATACATTAAAAAGTCTACAACACCGTTCATCACCTTGTAAAAGCAAAAAAAAAAAAATTGTGTTCTAAAAGTTTTATATCATTATCAACCCATTTGTACGTCTCACTGCTGGGCATGGGTCTGCTTTCAGCCTGGGTTTAGGACATAGTTCGCTACGTGGGCCTAATGCGGGCGGAACGGAACGGAAGTATATTTTTGTAACGATCGAATGAATGACGAGATTTTGGCTCGTATCTACAAGTTTGTACGTTACATACCGACCATAAAGTTCATTAAGCTATGTACAATATCGTTACAAAAATACGCCTCCATTCCGTCCCGCCGCAATATAAATTAAGCCTTGGCTACCATGGCTATATTTACATTTTAACTAAAAGTTTTATAACAAAATTAATTTGTTTTAATGATAGGAAAAGCATATTTAGAGGTTTTCGTTTAATAAAATTAAACCCAGTAGAGAAATAAAATAAGTGTGTCTATGATCTACTGCTCTTTCTGTTCTAAGATTTGCTAGACAATGTTTCATTAGGTTTAAGTAGGTGCTATTCAAATATCATTTATGTATGTATCGTACAAAAATAAATATGTAAATAATACATAAATATCAAATGTACATGCAAACCGCTCATTACACTCAAGCTGTTGATCCTTCAATCCCGTGACCATTGACTAAATTAATGTTTTGACGCCGGTTCTTTCATAACACACCAGAGGTTTAATGGGACTTTTTCAGCATCTAATATTGACGACCTCCGCGATCGAGTGGCTTGCACACCGGTTTTCATGGTGTCGCCATCTCTGAAGTCCCGGGTTTGATTCCCGGCCGGGTCAATGCAGAAAACTAATTTTTCTATATTGTCTTGGGTCTGGGTGTTTGTGTTACCGCGGTTGTTTCCATAACATAAGTGCTTTAGTTACTTATTTTGGGATCAAAGTAACGTATTGTGTATCATGATGTTTAATATTTATTTATTTTTTATTTACTAGTAATTAAAATATCAAAGTATAAACGCAGAATACTTTAAAGGTATGAACTCCGCTTTACAGAAAATAATTATATTAAATAATTATTTAAGGAATTGTGCACCATGCAAGCATGCGTATAATATACACGCATGCGAGCATGTAGTATATTTCAGTCAAGCGCGCAACACGTAATCATGCAAGCATGCACTGCGCTCCTACTGCTTCTCTCGTTTCGCTAGGTTGTATGTAACTCAAACCTAAATTGCTCTTAAAATGCGAGCTTTCTATTGTGGCGGTTCAACTCTAAGTGTCTAATGAACTTTCACTTAAGCAACACATATAAACAAGTCATCAAAACTGCTCAACTCTGCAGCGTACACGATTAAAAAATAACGCAAACTTTTAGACGTCGAAACCACTAGATTGGTTTACTTCAGCTACTTTTATAGTTTAATATTACGGCACACATGCGGCATTTTGCTTTGAGGTAATGCTGTCTATATAAATAGAGTCTTTGTCGTGCAGAAACGTGCGATCAGGGAAATTTACAATATGGGTTCCAGAGTGCCTTTGAGAGATAAGTTACAAGAAATTAACATTCTTACACAAGCGAGCGTCATATGGTATAACGTATAGTGAAAGAAAAATTTTACACTAAAGGTTATCAAGGTTGTTTTCCACCGGGGAGCCGATATAGACGAGGCGAGACGCCGCTAGCTCGCGCATGGTTGTGGATGGTGAAGATTCAATACTGCTCAGACACGCGTCTAAAGTAACATATCCCGTAAATTATTATCAGGTAAAGCCATCTTTTTAAATCTTAGATATTAATAGCTATCGCGATTTCGCGCGACAAATCGTGTTTCCGTTGTAGAGTATAACAAATATTTCAATTCTGGCCGTCTCTTCAATCCAGGCCATTTCTACCGAAGATACAATAGGAGAGAATTTAAATTTTACCATACAAATTTCAATACTCGTCTCGCCTCGTTCCGTCTCGCCTCGTCTGTGGAAAAGCATCTTTAGACATCTGCGTATTTAGATGACAAAAATCCGTGGTAGTAACCCGTATAAATATTGTAAATGATATAGGTATGTGTACAAATGTCTATTTACAAAGAGCAACCCCTAGAGGTTCTTGCTTAGTCTTTTCAGGGCAATCTACCTTACGAATAAGCAGTAGTGCTGAATAATGTGACGATTTTAAGTGTATTTTCTTACCTATGAAATAAAGTAAACTCCTTGCGAAAGAGTTGAGAAGGATGTACTGCCACCTTACCTATTTCTGCCGCCAAGCAGTAATGTGAGCATTACTGAGGGACACTGCGCCTGTCACCCTGAGACGTAAGTTGGTAAGTCTCATGTGCCTGTAATTTCACCAGCACTCTTACCCTTCAAAATCCAAACACAGTAATTCACATTACTGCTTGGCAGCAGGAATAGGTAAGGTGGCAGTATTTCCCTATACTGCAGCTCCCGTGGCCGTGAGAAAAAATCTCGTTCTGCAGACTCACATTTACATCCAATACTTTTAATATTACAAACGAACTACACTGCCTAAAGCCGAGCGAACAAGTCTTCGACGAAGGCATGTTTCATTTACAGGACACATAAGAGCCCATTACTCTGATCAATGTAGGAGGCGCTGTCGCCAGAGACCCTAACGATATGAAGAGACCGCGCCTGACGTGTTTACAGCCACCAGAAGTAGAGTTGGTTTTGTTTTATTTTATGTGTCTCTTCCGCATTATATTCATATTATGCAGTATTCGTATTCGAAGTTGCATCCAACTTAAAGTTTAAAAACGACTCATTACTAGATTTGGAACGGAAAATTATGATTGGGTTGAATTCAATGTCTAAAATTATCATAGTCAGTTAGGTGATTATAATGCACGGTGAAAGCCGTGGACGGAATTTAATCTTCATGTTGGTGTACAGTCATATCAGGTCATATACAGTCATATACAGAGGGTCAGGTATCGTACCTGACCCCCTAACATGCCGCAACCGACCTTTTGGTTCTGAGAGCCATCTTAAGTACTGAACGAAGAAAAAATAAAGTAATTTCAACTTTATTGCATAAGCAATACAGTGGAGTGTTGCTTGAAGATGATCAACATACATATTTTTAAAACCAATCCTAAATTTCGTCATTTACATCCAAGTAAATTGGTCGAGCGGCTTGTTGTATGGACAGTTACAATACCCGTGGTTCGATACCACGAGCACTATTTTCGTTTAACTTTTTTGAACGGCATTGTTTCACTTTTTAATGTTAATGTTGACAAAGCACAATATTTATAGAAATTGTCTAAGGTGGATGGGTAGATATTATTAATAAAGTGTAGGGTGGGTATGAATAGATTAACAAATTACGAAATCGCTGTGCAGTTTACATACGATCGTGTCTTCTGTCATCACGCATTGTTTCACGTTTCGTTCCGATTTATCTATTCAGTTTTAATTACTTTCAAAGTATTCTTACTTGTTTTAATATGCCGCACTTAACGGAATTATTAAAATTAGAAAATTATAATATATAGAACAAGATATGCCAATCAAAGAAATTGCAAGGCGACTTCATATGGCGGTAAGTAGACTCATTATATTTTTCACAGTGCTGCAGGTGCATCTTTCATTATCGCACGGATGTTCTAAAACGTGTTTATCGAATCATTAATATTAAAAAAAAAAAATCTTGCATTAGGTGAAATTCGAAGTTACAATAGGGCCTATTACACAGTATTATAAATTGCTTGTTCACAGAGAAACACTGTCAAGCTATGGATCAATCGCCACAGAGCGACTGGAAATGTGCAGCGTAATCCGGGGCCAGCACCGGTAATGTTTACTTTGCATCTAGTCGTCACATAGATATTGTCGTCGCCAATAGTCAATCGCCATATTGAAGATCCCTTAATCACTACAAAAACAACTGCTCAAATTCATGAAATAACGACCAGGAAGAAGGACCTTGGTGTCCGTGTGGGAGTCAATGCGTGGTGAAGATTTCGGCTGGTCACAGGCATGAAAGATCGTTATTACAGCAAGTGATCGATTTTGAAGGTTTTCCTTTGCGGTATTAAGTGGTAATTCTGTAGTTTTTAATAATAGATATTATAGTTATAAGTCATCGCTAGGCAAAAAATATTGTTATTTTTGTAACATGTCTATTTACTGCACTACCTTATAATTTTGTAAAAATGCAGCCTGTAAAGCTATAAGTTCGTTTCAATTAACTTTGCACAAAAGATTACTTATACAACATGTTTCAAATAAGATTTTACCATGTTATTCAAATGAATATTATTGGAAAAAGTGGTGAGATATCAAGTTGAAATCTTCAATTTATATATTTCGTCGTTTCATTCTTTGATATAATTGTTTACAATGTAGTCCCCTTAACCTACAAACAACATCGCACGTCTTTAGAGTCAATCAATTAAAAAAAATTACTCACTCATCTGTCAGTTGTTAGGGTTAAGCTTCTCATTCTTTTTTGATGCGAGGCAACGAGCACACGCGCATATGCAAAATGCCGAAGCGCAGTGCACAAGAAAGAATAGACCGTTAGGAAAAAAAGATTCGAAATTAACGGAAGAAAAAGCAATACGTCGTTGACGAATAACACGTTTATATTCGTCAGAGGACGATGAAACATCACAGGTACGCGTATAGTGTTCTTACTATTCCTAACAGCTCTCGCGGTTAGGAATAGCTCATGCAGCCGTGGGCGCATGTTGCCACAGAGCGTTGCGCGATTCGTGCGTCTCTGGAAGCATAGCAACACCTAGAGGTGCCGGTGATGATTTTATATCGATTTATCGGATATTAATTGCTATTTCGGTAACTACTCTAGCAAACCATAAAGTTTTTAACGCCTGGGTCGGATTCGCTCTGGGCCTTTTGGAGGGTAAAGTGCTGTTTTTATTTTGACTTTCAATTATTTTGTGAAATCTAGTTTAAAGTGGAATAGGATAGTGCCATTGTGCCTTAATCGAAGATTAAAATGCGAAATTATACGAATCTCGAACTAAAATACTCGTATCGGCCCGTTCTAAGGAATCCCGAGTCAATCCAAGCACGCCGCCTCAAATTGCTTGTCCGTTTTGTGGCGGCCATATTTACAGAAACATAATTAAACGAAGACATGGTTCAAAGGACTTGTATCCAAGCCAAAATTATTAATAAAAAAAAATTAATGCCTGGCTCTGTCATTTCTAAAAAATAAACAACTTCAAAAATACGTCAGGACAATCGTGTGAGTGCTGTTGTTTGGGCTGGTGATCTCGGTTTTTATTTATTGAAAACATACCATAAGTAGCGTTTTTCATGAATTTGACTAATTAATTGATAATATAATTACGTCGTAGAATAAGACATAATCTAACATAAATATTTCTAAAAGGAAGCGGCTTCGAAACTTGATGCTACTCAATCAGGCCATTGCCGGTCCTGTTCATGATTACATTATATAAATATAGATTTCATTTTCTACAAAATAATATTATATTACAAATTTTAAATCAATTATACACTAGAATAACATATTACGTTTTCATTACATGCAGGATTCATTGATATTTCCGAGTTTCGTAATTTTGTATGAAAAAAGCTGGCGGGTACTGCCGCCCAGTGACGGCCATCTTTGGAAATGAGGCCGGTTACAAACCCATTTGTATTTGATGATTTTTATATTTCTTGTGAAATTAGTGATTAATTATTAATACAAAGATCGAACACTCAGAAAAATTCCTTCGATCCGGTCGGATTCGAACCGACGTCCTCTTTCATACCGTGCCAGACGCTATACCAACTAAGCCACGGAACGAACCACCGGACTTCACGAATTCTTCTATGTGCTTGCGTCGTGTCTTTGTACTTGGTCTTTCAACGACTTTTTAGTAGTAGCGCTATCTATGAGACATCTATTGCAGATTTATCACCCAGTTAGTACCTTTACAGCTACTAGTCCTGGCGAGAGATGCCGCTATTCACTGTATTAATTAAATTTTTATTGAATTGATATTCAATTATTTTTTGTGAAATTACTCCTCTAGTTTGTTATAATTATTAATACAAAGATCGAATACTCAGAAAAAACACTCGTATCTCTACTCGTATCACTTCGAATGAAACCACTCATATAATAGCGATTGAACTTTACTTAGAAGTTCGTTTGATCATCTAATATGAATGCGTAAGGTATTCCATTAATTGAATGATTGTTTAAGAATTTTAACCAAACCGGTTTGTTTACTTTTCATGAAAAATGTATTGACACTAGCTATATCTACCTCTGTAATAAAATCTAAATCTATCTATGGTATTAAATTTGTTTTTTAACGTTTTGTTAATATCGATATAATTGTGAGTTTAAAAAAATACAGTAGTTACTGATACCGGCTGTAAGTATTTTAAATTTTTGTAATTAAATGTTTACTAATTTATAATTTAAAAAAATAAAATATTAAAATATTTATGAATTACTCAAGAAGGTTACTTTTATTTCATTCCCCTAATGTTTGTGGGAGATGGTTCACTTTGAGAATCTAACATTCTTAGACATCCCTTACACCAGAGGTTAAAAACAAAAAAAATATTTTATTTTTAATGTGACTCGAACTATGCTTGCATTCAACTTGCAAAGCAATCCTTATACCGCTAGGCCACGACGTCTTTGCTATAGCTGATTGAAATTTGTGTTCTGTATTTAAGTAAGAAGTATACGTTAAAGACTGAATTGGCTTAAAAACTTTCTACAATGTCATACCAAAATAAATTTTGCGGCCCACAGGTTAAAAATTGAGTTTGTTTAACAATTTTCCCCACATTTTTGTGCTCAGAACCAACAGGTCGACAAAGGTCGACAAAGTCGACTTGGGGGTTCAGGTATCTTATGTATATGACTGTACACTTAAATTGCAGAAAATTATCTCGAATAGCTCATGAAAGTATACGACAGACGCATATAAACGCGCGTAAGGGGCATATAGGTGTGTTTGTCTATTACCATAATCAGAAAGATATAACGCTCTAAAGGGTCAAGTTCAAAAATTAAAATCGCATATCAGAAATATTCGCTGAAAATCTATTCGTAAACGAGCGCACGCCATTTGTTTTATCATATAAAAAAGACTAACGCTTGTTTTTTCCCCCACAATCTCTGCCATTTGTCAGGACTTTTGTTTTGCAGCTAAAATGCGTTGGACTGTACGCAATTTGTTAATTTGCCCATTTGCTAAAATGTTTGTAACATTGTTGCGGTTTGTCGGAAGACATTATTATTTATGTAAGCATTATATTTAGCTAAAGTTTAAACTAAAGTCCTTAGTTTTGATTGTCCTTTTTAGGCACCTATTGTAGTTTGTTAATAGTATAATCATATTTAACTATACTATAAACAAACCTTTTACTAAAGTTTTTTATTCCTCTAAACGAAGGGTTCTAAATGTATAATATATTTGACAAAATCACGTCTGTTGCTCTGATCCCAAAGAAGGTAACTAAAGCACTTGTGTGTTATGGAAATTAGAGACAACGGCGGTACCACAAACACCCAGATCCGAGACAATGTAGAAAAGTTCGTTTTCTTCATTGACCCGGCTGGAATTCGAATTCGGGACTTCAGAGACGGCGTTACCATGAAAACCGGTGTGCAAGGCACTCGACCACGGAGGTCGTGAAATATATTACTTGTTGTCGTTTATACTGTCTTAGGACAGTTTTTTAAGAAAAGGCACCATCTGCCCCCAAAATTTAATAATAAATTTTGAATTGAAGTCGACGTACTACATATTTACGTATATTTTAGCTTTGTATAAACAAAAAACGTTTGTAACGAACTCAACATTATTAGAAAAATAACATAATCTGAGAAATAAAGAAATGGTTCCTACCACTACGTTGCTGAAAGATTTCTTCCTGAAACAATTTCAGCAGTATAATCTCAAATTCACGTTGAAGTTGCAGGCCCGTATTCGTGCTATTAACTACAAAAGATTTGCATATAAATGAGTACAAAATGGACGGTAAATCTTTATTTCGTTGCTATTTTATTTGCTTTTTATTGGTCCTGCTGGCCGTTCCGGGTTAAACGACCGAAAAGGAAAATCGTAATGTTTAGTAGCAAGGAAAAACAGGGACCCTATTATGTTATTTATCTCAAAATGGTAAAAAAAAAGCATATGTTGGTCCATGAATTTGTAGATACGTAATGCGATTTTACACTTCCAAACTTAATGCAGAATTTCGTTTCGTACTTCGAACTGGGAATGTTGTTTGGAGTCTACATTTTGTAATCTGCCCATAACTTGGCGTAATATCGTCCTGTATGCTAGTATATATTACGATGTTTATATATTTATACATTAGCACTTACCTATTACATAAATTTTAGTAGCAAGGTAGTACCGCCAGCATACCTATTTCTGCCGGCAAGCAGTAATGTCAGCATTACTGTGTTCCGGTTTAGAAGGGTAAGGCTCCTGGTGAAATTACAGGCACATGGGACTTGTAAACTTATGTTTCAGGGTGACGTGCGCAGTGGCAGTGCCCATAAGATATTTGCGATTTACAGCTCTGAGTGGCACTGCAACAGTTATGGATAGACGTGTAGCTTACCATCAGGCGCACGACTTGTTCGTCCCGTCACGTAATATTATTAAAAAAAAATAATTGTATCTAACATCGAAAAATTGCTGAAGACACTATAAAATGTTTTTTCTATATCTGTTCATACACCTAATACACTAAAGTTGGTTGTTGTCATATTAACTTTCATAGCCGTGTCAAATTTACTCCACGTGGACATCATAAGTTTCGAGCTTGCAAAAGACAGCAGGGTAGTTATCCGTTCGTTGAGAGAGGCCACGGTGGAGCAGACGAACTTGACCTTAAGTCTCGTCTCTCAGTGGGGAGATGACAATCTGGTCGAGTTCAACGCTACCAAAACGCAGGTCTGTCTGTTTTCTGCTAAAAGGAGTCAATTTTATCTGACTCCCACTTTATGGGGTATATCTATCCCTCTTACCGACAGCCTGGATCTCCTTGGCATAAAATTGAGCGCAACCCTTAACTTTGGCGCTTATATTGAATGTAAGGCAACCAAGAAACTGGGTATTCTTAACAAGGTTAAGCGATATTTCACGCCTAGATAGCTCTTAACTTTAATACTAAGCACAAGTCCGATCTTGCATGGAGTACTGCAGTCACATGTGGGATGGCTCAGCGAAGTATCAACTTGAGGCTCTTGATTCGATTGAGCGCTTATTGGCGACGATAAGCTCGAATCTAAACTTTATAGTTTAGCCCACCGGCGCAAAGTTGCCCGTCTGTCGGTGTTTTACAGAATATATTTCGGTGAGTGTGCCCATGAGTTTCATCAGCTCATCCCGCCCGCCCCCTTTTACCATCGGACATCCAGACGTACGGCGGGAGATCATCCTTACTTGGTCGATATTCCCTTCCGGCGTACTAAGCGCTTTTCGTCATCTTTCGGGCACAGCCCAGGAATGGAATTCCCTGCCTGCGTCTATATTTCCGAATTCATACAAGAAATCTTTAAGATGCGACTGAATAGGGATCTTCTGGGCAAGCTCGTTCCATCGTCGATCCTGTCTTTGCTCCAGAGCTAGGTAGTGGTCAAGAGCAAGTACATTTAATTTTAAAAAAGAGTAAAATTATTATTATTATTATTTGAGTCCAGTCAAAGTAGGAAATACCCTGTACTACGAGTATCAGAGCAAGGACATTCACTCCGGAGCGCTATTTAGAACACTCAGACCAGAGTTAATTTAAAAAATTCGTTACTCAAATTAGTTTTATCGGGAATCACATGCCAATTATACGGTGGGCCTAAGAGGTTGTCAAAATGGCCGTAACTGAACAATTACGGTCCTGATTAAGTTGATGACTTAATCATGACATTACTGTAATATTGTGTTTTTGCGGCCATGATATTCATAATGTGAAATGACTCTATTACTTTGTAATAATAAATTATTAATACAAAGATCGAACGCAAAGAAAAATTCCTTCATCTGATAGGACTCGAACCTGTGTCTGTAATGCTCTACATTTAAAATTGTCCTACATTGGCATTAAAATTGCTCTACATTGAAAGAATGGCCATACTCAAATTTGTCAGGGAATAATCTAGTTTTCCTAAAGTTGCCAACAATTTTTCTTGGGGGTTACATAATTTAACGAACAGTCTACAGGGGAATTGTAATAATCATTCAATTATTACGTTTACCTTTAGGTTACCTCGACCCCTGAAATTCTGTTTAATATTCCTTAAAATTTGTGATTGTTGTGTTCACAATTTTTCCACGAGGGTTATTCAGGTCTGTTTAAAAAAATTGTATCTTTATTTGTAAATGCAAAAGAACCATTCGACAATTCTCGAACAATCTCCGTTTGATGCTTCTATACGGTAGACATGGTAGTAGATCCCTAAAATGATAAACTATTTTATCGCTCTGTCACTTTGTAAAACCTTCCAGAAAGGAATTACGCTTCTTGCGCAAAATCGCGTTGGTAGTAAGTGCCCTTTTTGGTTTATATAAGAAGTTGAGAATTTTCAATAGGTTTCGCGTTACTTTCATTATGAATATTCAAGGTGTTTAGATTAACCTTTTTCGCATATTTATATTTTTAGCGTATTTAAGGTTTATAGCAAAGCTTTTGAAGTCTATTCCTCTCAATATTTCACTGAATAATGTTTAACAAATGTTATTTAAATTTTATAAGGTGGTCTCGATCTGTCTGAATAAGTTTTCAGGAGAGAGTTTTATGAATTTTAAGAACGAAATTTTTTGTGCTTAAATAGTAGAATTATAAAAATTCTCATTTATGTATAATTTATATGTAAAATAATTTGTTTTATGTAGGTCGTGTTGTTTTTGCGACTTTCATGTGATAGAAATACTTGACGTATGGCTTTATTATACCTACAGAGCGTACGAGATTAGTAAAGCATCAACTGATGTTGTGGACACACCTTAGATGCGCATGAAGTGTTACGCTTTCACATTCATATGGCGTATGGCCATGGAGTGGAATTTCTTGTATTCAGATTTGTTTTCTTAATGCCGTAATTTGAGTTTTTTGAAGGCAAGAGTGAATAGGTGTGATGTGCATGTCAATTTCCGTTACATGAGATGGAGGTCAAATACGCATTTACATTGTCTTGAAAAAAAAAAATGAACTTGTTGAAGTTGGTAAATGTTGCTGTTTATTCTAATTATACGCTAAAATTGTTATGAACGAATTTTTCGAGATAAATAAGTATACAAACAGACAGACGGCATGTTTTTTGTTGTGATGGAAAGCAACTTTGTTTTGGATCTTTAGTGGTTTTTATAAGCCACAGTTGGCTGCACTAACTAGGTTTTAAAAATTGGCTTGAAAAGTTGAATTACGTCGTATTCAATTTAAAAATACAGCTAAAAGAACTGAGGAATAATGCAGTTGAAAGTTACTATATTTTAATTGGCTAAAAACTATTAATGTAGTTCTCATTTACATTTTTTTTTAATTTAATTGAAGTACTTGTAAATAATTTGTGCGTCAAATAAATCGTTTCGCGTAAAAAGTTGAAGCCATTTTACTGGGCAAAGAAGAAAATTAAAAATTTTAACTTTATTCGCTTACAGTTGTATTCCTTTCTTTCATTTTTTTACCCAAAACTACTAATGCAATCTTAGTTTCTTCTCTATTTTTTTGTCGAAGTAAAAAGTATGATATTTAACTAGGCGTAAAACATTGATTACCTATCAATCGATCAATCAACCATCGTAACGGAGAAGAACAATATAATTTTTATATTACTGGATTTTTTGTCTGTAGTCTTCTATTACGGTGGTAATTATTTGATACACAGGAATGGCGATGAGGCATCTATCCTGGCTCCTATTTTTCGGGCTATGGATTCTAACAAGTGCGATTGAGCTAGACACTTGTGAAAAGCGGATCTATCTGGCAAAAGCTGAACAACTTGACGCGAATGGTCGAAAATGTTGGGACACTGTAAAGGTGCCGTGTTGTGGAGGAAGATGCAACTCTAGGGAGGTAATTTTGATATATATTCTCAGTCCGTACTAAGTATATATTCCTCTGAGCATATATGTGTAATGCTATGTCTCTGAAGTCGTTCACAAAGTGTTTACAGAGTGACAATGTATGTTTTCTCAATACTTGGACATTTTATAGTGTTGATTGTCGCAAGTGACGAAGTTTGCACAGTGCAAATTGTAACGGTCTCGAAAAGAAACTTTAAATTTTCTATGAAAATGTTTTCCGTGATCGTTAAAAACAATCGACATTGTAAACTTATGGTAGAGGCAGTTGATCAAATTGTGTCTTGTTGGCAAATGGCGAAAACATACGTGTAAAAAAGTTTACGGTCCCAAATTTTAGGTATGACTAAGTAGGTACAGCCTGATTATATTTTCAGTATAGTACTTGTACCTACTATTGATGTCGAATTGAATTTTGTTGGGATTTATTTTGAGAGGAAAAGCCTGGAGTTCTGTTTTTGAGTCTGTCGAACTTGTTAGTTAAGTTGTTATGAAAGAATCATAAATAGACAGAAATACGGGAAACCAAAACTTTTGCCCAAACTTTAATAAAAAACTTACTCCACCTTAATCGATTATATTTCATCCCGTTCTTTTTGGCACGTTGATGTTTTACGCCTAAATATAGTAATAAAATGTTTTTTGTAAAATTACTCCATTAAACAAAGATCGAACAAAAAAATCTTCGGTCTGACAGAACTGACCTGATTGAACTTTTCTTTGAGTTCTATCATTGTATTAAAATTAGAATCGGTTAATTGTTAATACTAGTTATTGGCCATGCATATGACTTTCGTGTATCTATACATACATACCTTCTCTGAATTATAATCAGTAATCGGAATTGAGCGAGTTAATTTGTCTAAAGTATGAACGTTTTCTTAGTATACCCACTTCGTCAACAACGCGTATAAAATGCCTTTTTTGGGTGTGATACCTGGAAACCTAAAAAAATATAAAAATTTCAATTTCCTTATGAACATTAGGTCATATTTGGTGGCTATAGTTATAATTTAATATTGTATTTGTAACACTAACTTAGATTATTCTTTATATTACTTACTTACATTACTTATGCTACGAGTAATTACAGTATTTTCTTTACATTTTTACTTGACATAATAGTTTTAGGGTCGTATTTTAGAACTCTAATCAATGCTCAAGTCAGGATTTGAATATGACTCATAATACGACACTCGAAATCATACTCAAGTCCCTGCCATTAGGGTCGTATTTCCAGTGCTTGTGTTTCAATTGCAATCCTGACTTGAGCATTGAGTAGAGTTCTAGAATATGACCCCTAGAGTTATAGGATAGCTATTTGCGTGTGATGCACTTTAGTGGCATGGCTTACTGGGTTGCAATCGCTCACCATAGGGTACTGGCAGAAAACCAGCTTTTTTTTGACTGTCCACGGTCTACAGTATTTATGCTGAGTCAGGGCCATTACCGCACAAACTGTAGTCATACTTAGAATTTTGTCGATTCCCACAGTACTTGTTTGTTTGTTTCTCTCACAATATTTGTTTTATCACAGTATGTGCTTTGTATGAATGTATATTCAATTAATAATATATGTTTTATGTGATTTTGTGTTATGCTTTGTGAACTGATTGTAAATGTTTTGTTTCTGTTTTTGCGCTGAATAACCGTGTTATGTATCTATCTATCTGTTGATCTATCATATTCAAATGTAATCAGTTCCGAGAAGTCCCGGCATTTGTAGAAGGGAATGTCCACATTATTATTTAGTTCAGCTAAATTAACTCCCTCAATTATTCAAATAAATTTGGTTATTTTAACAGCTAAAATGTACACTATATTTCATATTATACTTGTGTTATCGGCCACGAAAAAGGGACGTGCTGTCATCTACAGTAACGACGATAATAAGGTCGACCACTCACAATTTGAAGGTGAACCGCTTTTGTTTATTACAACAAAATTTTGTGCTTGTCACCGGATGTTAGCCAGTGAACCGGATGTTACTTAGATAATTGACCAGTGGCGTTTTAAAAAGTAACATTTTAATAATAGTATTCTCATCATGTATAATATATTAGGCCACAGTCATATATATGGTTACTATACTAAATACTATAGTTGTCGTTACATCAGAGTATTTCTATTATTGAGGTAAATAACTATGAGAGTTTCACGCCAGGGAATATTCAGATATCAGATCGATAAGTAATTCATAATATATAATGTCAGATGAGGGTTGAGAGATTCTATTCTATTGGTAATTCTATTCTTATATATCAATTCTAATGGGAATTCTGCGCCTCCCTCCATAACCACCCCCTACAGCTTACCGTTTCTTAGCCCTCTGAATGAATGAGGTTCAGTTCTGTTCTGAAACGATTTCTAGTTCTATACTCACCTCCGATTGCTCCATTGGAACAGCCGGAGCTTCCTTCTATAAGTTCAATTCTAATACGTACTAACGTTTCCTCTCTCATCCTACATCTCTTAATAATATTGATTGGACTTACATGATTCTTATGTTCGATATCGCCTCTTCGAAGTTTTCCGAGTTCATAACTTTTCTCACCTTGAATTAACTCCTGCTCTCCCGCCAGACACGTACGCGCTCAAAATTCCGGATTTTCTCCAGTCACCGTAAATTTTTTAAACTCACCATTATATGATATGGCTGCGAACTTTGACATCATTAATTCTTTTCAGAAACTTACCCGATTTCATCGAAGCCGCGTTTGTCGCGACAATAAGAACATCATAAACAACAACTTTTGTTCCATGACATTTAATAATTCATCAGATTTTACTTTCATACAAAAATAAAAATAATTAAATCGATTTCTCTAAATGGTGCTAACTATGTGTGCTAGTAAAAGAAAACACCCATTACCAAAATTATTTTTATGAATCACAGCACTCGCGAGGCGTTGCTAAAAATCTAGTATTTTTTTCCATCCTCTAAGCTAAAAATATAGGTCAGAAGTGTCAGATAGTGCAACAAAAGTTTAAAAGTTTATTTTTGGTAAATGTATTATGTTTTGTAAAAAGTCATAACACAAAAGTTATTGTTTATGATGTTAGTCATATGGTTGCTAGTATTTTACAAAGAACCCTGTATATTAGATTATCTTGCGTAGGGTAGTCAAAACACAATGTCAGATTTTTGAGAGATTTTTTAATTTAAAAAGGGACACTGTGTTTACAAAAAGTATATATAAAGCGTTACGAACTCTCATTTGGTTCACTTTTAAGGCATCTAGATAATGATGTCACTAGGAGAAATGAATCTCTTAGGAAATGAAACTGTTTTCCGGATTTAAATCGCGTATATTTGTTTTTTCAAACAAATCGATGTTTCGGGCCCTTTACAGGTCCCATGGTCACTGTTGACTGAGGTGGTACAGTCTTCAACCAGTTATGTCTGATATTGCAAACCACCCTATTTTTTCACTATAGTTACAATAGTTATTAATTAAATACCTTATTTTTAATTTTACAAAGAAAACATTCCAATTTACGCTACATTAAGTTTTACAAATGATTTTATTGAATGAATTTTTATTAAGTTCAATTTATTATTAATTAATAATAGAAATTAGAAAAAATTAAAACATATTAATTAGTACTGCAGTCTTATGTCTGTTTGGGATTTTTCATCAGAGGAAATACTGGATCCCAAACTGGTGGTACGGAGAAACCATCTTCCCTGTTGAAATTAGGATGTTTTTTAATTTCAATGGCTTCTCGCGGCATCCTGGGTAGATAACGGACTTCTTTTGCAAAGACCTGGGGTTTGTCAAACTTCTTTGAATGTGTAGGATTATCCATGACATGCTCGCAGACTGCAGACTCGTTTACGCGACGGTGTTTGACATCAGCTATATGTTCTTTGACGCGGGTACAAATACTTCGTTTTGTTTGTCCAATATAAGAGAGACCGCACTCACAGTCAAGCTTGTAAACTTCTGTATCCTGTAAGGGGATGT
Organism: Hyposmocoma kahamanoa; assembly: GCF_003589595.1. NCBI lineage: Eukaryota > Metazoa > Arthropoda > Insecta > Lepidoptera > Cosmopterigidae > Hyposmocoma > Hyposmocoma kahamanoa. Next base: position 11,457,932 of record NW_020653726.1, read on the forward strand.
TACATTTGACGGGTCTCTCTATACGTTATAATGTATTTCCGGATATTTCGAACAGCTGGAAAGCAATACTTAAGGCGGGCCTTAAGAAAGAAACCGAAGATGAGGTTTTCAAGAAATATGATTTCAAAAAAAACGTGTCTTGAATCCCGAATTATGTGCCGCGTTAGCCCAGGCTTGCAAAAACTGAGACCGATGTAAGCAGCAAGCTAATCAATTCAAGTTTAATTCGGATATACCGACTAGGCTATGACAGGTATTGTCAACAAAATATAGAGATTCCTTACATATTTAAAAGCATAAATAACGCCTGCAAACTGATTACCAACTCACACCAGGTACTATAAATCGAGCCATATCGATATACCATAAATCGACAAATCATGCTACCGTAAACAAGAAGGTACCTTTACTGGACAAACCATATGTGATCCCCTCATTGACCGCAAACGGGACAACTTCTTGTTCGTAGAGAACTTGAGAGAACTTGAAAATTCCTTTTACAACCCTTGCCACACCGGCAGAAGTAACAAGCGTAAGCTAGACGCATGTCATGGAATGGCTGCAACACATGAATTATTTGGAACTTGACTCTTCGGTCGCCGTCTGAGGAATACCGATAACATTACTTTCATACCATGTATAAATCGCGTGACACATGGCAGTGATGTGGGAAACGTAAAGCAAAGTATTAGCAGAATATGAGTGCCGATATTCAATCTAGAAACCGAAATTGTCTTTAGCAGCAAATAGATTTTTCTTATCTGTACTACTCTAAACCAAGCTCTAAAAAACGTATTGGAGAAAGAGACTCACACGCCAGTGATATAAAAACTGTTATTTTGAAGCATTTTACTAGAGTTGCAATGAATATTCGGTTACTATTCGATATTCGGCATATTATATTGCATCACAGTCCTACGGAACACCTAAAAACAGAAAGATCACATAAAAAAAAAATTGAAAATTATCATGTAAATATCTTTCTCTTAATTCTCTTAAAGCTCAAAGGAAAAGTAACATAAGTTACTTTTCTAAGATATAAAAACATAGCATGTCAAATGAAAAGCTACTTGCTTGTTACATCATTCACTCATGATTAAATAAACATTAACCAGTGAACAAAGTACTTATTATTTGAAAACCAAAATAAATTAAGTATTTGAAAGTTAATCAAACTGAAGTGAAATAAACATTAGCTTTTTCCATTAAGTTATAAACTATAAATATCATTATATAGAATAATTTATCGTAGTTGAAGATAATAAGTGGTGTTTTCGTGCTAATTTTCGTACGTGCTTTAATACGGGCTACACTCCTAGCCGAATATTCAGTATTCGGTCAGAAGCCGAATATACTATTCCTTGCAACACCATTTTTACATTTCTCGCTCATTTCTTCTGTTCAATCACATCAAAAAGTACGCGATGAGTCATATAGCATTTTGTGTCTCTTTGTTGGCTGTGCACAGCGTGGTTTCCGATACTTAAATCATGTAATACGTATATTATTATGTATATAAGTAAATATGGAGAGGTTCATCGTCTATTCACCTTGGCTATGACAATATTGTCAGTCAAACATGTCTTAGAATATGAATCTTTCTTCAAACTTTATGTGTATAATTGAGTATCAAACCATCTGCGCGATATTTAGGACACTTAGACCTCATAAATAAAAGAATAATAAATACAACTAAGTACAGCACTATGACAAATTATGGTGGGTAGGGTATAATTTATTTCAATGAGCAACCAACATGTCCATAACTTATAAAAAGGTGATAGATAGTATTTTCCACAAAGATTAGAATCGTCTGGCATGATGCTTGAGCACTAGAAGACTGAAGTCTATGCTCTCTATCAAAGTCTTCTTCGAGGGTATTTAGAACAACAGGGGTACCAAAAAGCAAACAATTTTGTAATTCCAGAAACGCAATGGTTTCTCAAATAGGTTCCCAAATTTCGGCCATTAGAAAATTTGTTAAAGGAACCAAGTTTCATTTGTACTACGGATGTGAAATGAGCTTATTGTATATAAACAGCTTGCCTTTGTTTTACAGTTGTGTATGGATTAACGAATTTCGTTCTCAAACGCTTTGGCGATGCGTTGTTCTAAGAGTTATCCGTTTCGCGCATTATAAACGCCCTATACATAATTTAACACTAACTTTCGAACAAGTCCGGGTTATTCAAATTTTGTGAGACGAAAGTTATATTTGCAGAGGTTTTATGTAAATCTGTGTAAATACCCATATCACCTATACCCTTTCATCCATTGTGTTTATCTTGTGCCTTAGGGGCAGGCATAAAATTCAAATGTGGAGTTGTGCTAACATAATTAAGTATATCGATTGGTTACCCAGAGAAGTACCGAGCTGTTAGAGATGTGGTTTCCAAGTAGTGTACATCAAATAATAAGTCCATATAAACCGCACACGCGCGATGGCGTTGAGAGAAATAAACACTATTTTGTTGCTGGTGGTTGGGTTCGCTGTGCAAAATTTGCCTGAGTAGGTATCACCGCTCTATTTCTATAGCAAATCGACACTGTTCTTTTCCGGTCTGAGTGGTTGGGAGAACTAGCGTACTTGTCCCATGGCTGCGTAGTAACGACGCTACGAAATTTGCGGTAAACATTTTCTTACGGGTAAGCAAAAATTTTTACAATCCAGCCCAGAACTGCAGTGCTGTGACAAAATCGCCCCATTTTGAAGTAATTATTGAGCTATAGTTGTTAGAAAATAATACTTTTCTTGAGTCTGTGTCAATATTTTACTTACAGATTCCAGATTGGAAGTTCCCGTTCAAAAACTCCCATCACCCAGTCTGTGCATACGCGGCGAGGAAACCTTTGATGATGCTATTACGCTACTGTGATCCTGGTGTGATACCAGGCACCGAACTGTTCCACTTTATAGGTGCTGAAGACTGTAAATGCAAGGTAAAATATATAAATATACGATAGTATAAATAACGGGATGATCTTTTTATACATTTATTTTTATTTAATATTATGTGTTTTTACTTTTTTTATAATACCAAGTGACGGGACGAGTAAGTCGTGCGCCTGGTGGTAAGCGACACGCCTATCCATAACTGTTGCAGTTGCATTCAGAGCTTTACATCGCAAAGATCTTGCGAGCACTGCCAGTGCGCCCGTCACTCTGAGACACAAGTTGACAATTTACCCTTATAAATCGGAACGCAGTTATGCTCACATTACTGCTTGGCGGCAGAAATAGGTAAGGTGGCAGTATTTCCCTGGACGAACTCTTTCAAAAGGAGCTCTACTGCTCCGGCCACTATCATGATATTCATCCATTTCTCCTGAAAATACTCCACTAGTTTGTTATAATTATTGATACGAAGATCGAATAAACATAAAGAATTATTCCTTCGATTGAACTGGACTGGAACCAGAGTCTGTTGTCTCAACGTAGCTACCGCTCTTACCAACTCAGCTACAAAGTTCTCCATGCGCTTGTTGCGATCTTTCTATTGGATTGAAACGGCTTTTTTTACCGTAGCGCGTAGTAGTATTCTTCACTAAACTTTTCAGTTTTATAAGTTCTCACAGTGGCACTAAGGCAAAAAAGCCCAGAGACGAAAAAAAAGATCCGCTACAAGTACATGGAGAAATTCTTAATATCTACTGACTCGATCCGTAACTCAGTTGCTCTTATATAGTTGATTAGATGTATTCAACAGCGCTCTTGGTTCTGTCATTTGAGAAAAAAAACCTGTTAATAGCTATTCAGTTTCAAGGCATTTTGAGACAATTACTTCTTCAATTATGTCTCTGTGAAATATGTGTATAACTACTATATGATTAATGGTACAATATTTATGTGTTTTCATAATTTTGCTTCCGCTACTTAATGAGTTTTCGATTACATTGTTCAAGGGAAAGGGAAGGTGAAAAGTGGACCCACGAAACTTCTTCATTTCAAAATTTGAGGAATTATTTAATAAAGCTTATTGAGCGTTAGTGTACTTACTTTCCAATTAAATGTCATTTTCTTTACTTATGTGAAGGTTTGAACTGTTTAATAACTAATTGGTATTGTAGCAACTTTTTAATGGTAGGCATGTATAGTAAGTAGTAATTACATATGTATGCTATGGGTTCTTTAATAAATAATTGGTATTATACCTACTTTCCAATATCTAAGTATCTATACCTGCATACGTCAGAGGATTCAATTGTTTAATAAATAATTGGTATTGAAACTATTTTCTAATGGTATGTACGTACCTATATTTATACACGTAGTGGGTTGTAAAATCAAACCATGAGATCGTGGATTGTCTCAGTGTGTAGAGTTAATGAGTAAGTATGTGTTAACAATACTAAGTGCGCATTTGACCTCCATCTCACCTGATGGAAAGTGACGATGAGGTCGACGACGTAGCTAGCATGCACACCTAAATTACAATGCCTATTCACTCTCGCCTTGAAAAGACCTAGGGTAGCATGCATTATATTAGTAGCAGGTAGAGTTCCTTGTGAAAGAGTTCGTCTACGGAAGTACTGCCACCTTATCTATTTCGACAAGCAGTAATGTGTCTAACGGTGACGGGCGCACAGTGCCCCGCAGCTCGTTGCGTTTTAAAGCTCTGACAGGCAATGTAATTATTATGGACAGGCGTGCCGCTTACCACCAGACCTACGACTTGTTCTTATTGTCACTTGGTATAATAAAAAAAAAAATATCGGCTAAATAACTTCCTTTTATGTCATACTCAGACTGGAAAACTCGTGTCAAATTAGTAACACTCGAAAGACATCAATCATAGTTAATTCAAATCTAGGTGTATGACATTCACAAGGTGCTATGAGAAGGAGAAGCCGTTTTCGTATGCGGAGCAATAACAATGTCTAAATCAGTATTCACACGTAGCCCTATCAAACCACATTACATTCACAAAACAACAGCACGAGTGTAAAAGGGGCGAGTGTAAAAAAAAGTGTGTATGGAAACGCATAGTTCCATTTGTCTGTAACCACACTTTGCAATGACGTCATAGTTAGGGCTTACGGCTACCACAACGCAACCACTTGCTAAACTCGTAGGCCAACTTCCAACTACGTTTCCACCACATTACAATCACACGTCTTTTGTATTACTGCACTGAGACCACATATTGATAACTTTCTAGAAGAGTGGCCTATCTCAAAAGTATAAAATTAATAGGGAAGATGGTTTTAAAACGTCTTAAGACGTCTCTGTTTCGGAAATTGATGATTCGAAAACTCTTCCAATCGTGGCATGTGATTAATTTAACAAATAAAAAGCTCTCGTATACATAATAATGTAATTTAGCATTTTTTGAAACCTCAATAATGAGTCAAAAAAGGAACTGTATTGAGCTACTATCTTTGAAAAACTGCGATATGTGTGTACAAATACGGAACACTGTCCAGAAACACTATTGCCGCCGTGACGTGTTTTGTCAGTGGCAAAGGGTCAAGAGCGCGTCAAGCTTGACGCATGACTAATCCAACTCTCGTCGTACAAAAATCGTCCAGGGAAGTACTGCCACCTTGCCTATTTCTGCCGCCAAGCAGTAATGTGAACATTACTGGGTACCGGTTTCGAAGGGTAAGGGTGCTGGTGAAATTACAGGCATATGGGACTTATCAACTTATGTCTCAAGGCGTCGGGCGCAGTGGCAGTGTCCCTCAGTCTTTGTGATTTAAAGCTCTGAGTGACGCTGCAGCTGTTAGCGACACGCGTGACGCTTACTTAAAAAAAATCTGGATATTGTGTAGACGCTGTGAATTTACTACGGAATAATAAAACGCCTACTTTATAACGTAAAAAAGTGTCGCGTTAGTTTCTACGTTTCAAAATAAAATTAGTTTGGTAAAACTAATTTTGTTTGTCACTGTTATATACAGAACGTTTTTTTTTAAATTGGGACAGCATCTGAATCAAAGCAAATCCAAAACCATAAAACCATAGGAGATAAAGGGTAATTGTCTTAGAACTCTAAGGGTTTTTGTTTTTGTGAAAACAATTATGACGTGGTCAATGTTTTGGCCAAGCGTAAGTTCATTAGACATGAATAATATTGGCAATTTTTTTTAATGCTGATCGACTCAGTATTTTATAATAATTTCATAGTACCAAAAGAAAAAATCGGGACAGAAGAGGTTGATCAAATGTAATAAAATGTTTTTTTCATAAGTATTTTTCGTTACTAACAAATATTATGGATGAATGTAAGTCTGAAATAAATGGATTATTATTATTATTATTATTATAAGTGTGAGTGTGAGTGTTTCATTGTAAGTACTTATCATAATATTATATTTAATTTAGTTATTTACATTTCAAATTACACACTATTACACAAAGACTTATTAATGTACACAAGCATTACATGTATATTAAAATTATCCCAGTACAATAAATTATATCAATTAACATATTATTAATATCAAAGATTGTATCCAAATCTAAATTCTAATTGTAATAGATACTAAAATTAAATTTAAATTGAGGTACACACGCCAGCACATCAAGCTACACATTGACGTATCTTATTCCGTTGCACTGGAGGCGGTTTTCGGACAAAAATGTGTAGTCTGGTGTGCCATTGTCCGTAGATTTGTTATTTCTCTTTATTTATTTTTATCATCAAGATAATGAAATACATATTTTTTAATTTTCGAATAAAAAATAATTCAAAGAGATTCTGGAGACTTAATAAGGAAAAAGGCCGTAACTTGTAACGGAACGTTACAACGTTGTTAAATTCATTTTAAAATAATCGTTTTTCAAATTTAACACTGTTAAAAATTTAACTCAAATATTATATTCAACAAATATATCCTATTTTTAAATGATAATTGATTATAAAACATTAAAACCATGATTTACCATAGACAAAATTGCTTAAATCTATGGCAGCTTACGTTGTATTTTCGAATGATGTTGGAGACGCAGGCAAGGCGAGAGGGGAGGCGCCGGCGGCGGCTGAGCTCTTCACACAGCGTCAGAACGTTTTCAAAATCTAGTCCACTCTCGGTTTGGCCGCGCTCACGATATAAAAAAACCGTTACGTATTTTAAAAAGTGCAAAATTTTATTGTAAATCAAAGATTATTGCTTCCCAATCACATTAAACGTACTTAAATATTTGTGAAAGTGAAAGTTCTCGCTTTAGGGTAAGTTGAATGACACACAAAATACTTGTAACGCTTTTATTTGCTAATTTCATGTTTTGTGTTGCACCAAATTGTACTATGTCGTTATTGTAGCTCTTTCTACTATTATATAGATATGTACAACGTAAATTTGAACCATATTGCAATACGCTTTGAGAAATTTTAAAGATTGCATCATCAAAATTTCAAATTGTACCGATCAAATTTAATTGTATTTTTTCACCAGACGTTGTTTGACGGATAATAGTCACCTTCGGAATAATTATTACCATCTATCTTCGGGTTGGAATGCTACCTTTGCTGACCTTCCGTCGTATTCATACACTGGGAACTTGACTACGTCCGTACTAGGACGAAGCATTTCCGCTGAACGGCTACCAATGCTGCTCGGCCTGTGATCTTTCTTCTGCGCCGGCGAATATACAGGGGAGTACCATATTCGGAAGCGGAAAACCTGAAGTCTTAAGGCACGTTACCACGACCCGTAATAAATTTATGTACCTACCGTTATTTTTAAAATTTAAATTATAAATTATTTTTTTTTATTATAATTCATTCAATTTTCGGATATCTTAGTTTGATTTTCTACCCTCATAGGGAAAATAAAACTAGGGAATTGAACCCGGTACAAACTATACTCCTAAAAAAAACAATACAATACAAATACAATACAAAAATTCTTTATTGTACACCAAAAAAGGAAACAAATACAATACAATTAAATTAAAAATAAGCGGTGGTACAATGGGCGGTCTTATTGCTTTAAGCGATTTCTGCCAGACAACCTTTGGATGGAAGTAATTATATAATTCACAGGAAAAAGACGAAAAACTTTCGTTGGTTTTCCAGATCTGCCTCTTAACACCGATTATTGAACTAATGATGGCTGTTTATTAATTCCATGCGGTAGAGGGATATTAATAACATGTGCATATAGTTAATTTCATTTTATACACCCTTACACTAAATGTAGCAATTTCCATATACGAATTCTCAATGGATGTGATTGTGTTTTCTGATAACAGAACGTAACGTGATCAGAATTTAATTGTATGTGATAATAGTATTCAATCGTTGGAAAATGGATACCTCTATTATTATAGAGATCATTTTTATGAGTATACTCTTACTTACTTATTACTTTAGAGGGCACCGAGAGCCAAAAAATAGTGTAATTATGAGTTGGTACAGAACTGCGTAAATGCTGGAAAGTCTTTTTATGATAAAAAAAAAATCAAAATAATTGTTTATTTTGTCAACTCAAGGAAAATAGGTCTTAGGTATATTTTAATAGACTAATATTTATATATTATATTATGTTATATTATATTATATTATATTATATTATATTATATTATATTATATT
>NW_020653726.1:11466869-11524348 GCF_003589595.1 Hyposmocoma kahamanoa
AGAACCTATTGCAATAAAACGGCAATTTCATACTTTAACCCCTAATAATATATTTATATGGCCTACATTTATTTCTCTTGTGAGTTTGGGTGTAATTTGTGGTTGTCTATGTGTGTGTCCATAGCACCCGCGACACAGGGTTTCCCTAGTGCGGGGCTATGTTGAGTGGGTGCGTTATTATTATTATTGTTATATATTTTTATAAAAACTAAGGCGACACGCCTGTCCATAACAGTTGCAGCACCACTCAGAGTTTCAAATCACGAAGATTTGAGAGTCACTGCTATTGCGCCCAAAGACATAAGTTGATAAGTCCCATGTGCTTGTAATTTCACCAGCACCTTTACTCTTCCGAACCGGAACGCAGTACTGCTCACATAACTGCTTGGCGGCAGAAATAGGTAAGGTTCTTCCCTGTACGTACTATTTTACAAAGAGCTCTACAGCTATTAAAATTACAGGCACATGGGACTTGTAACTTATGTCTCACGGTGACGGGCGTAGTGGCAGTGCCCCCGGATCTTTGCTTCTTTCTGTTGAAGTTGTTTCTTTATTGATTTAGAGCCGCTATCTATTGTAATTCTACCAAAATTTTTGTTCACAACGTTTATGCAAGAGCCTAGGGGCCAAACCTAAAAGCCAAACCAAAAACAAGTTAAAACATAGTAGAGTAGGTAGAATAGGTTTCGAAATACTTGTCCTGTTTTTTATTGGACTTTCAGGTTGAATAGTCAGGGGTCACTAGGCATGGCACTGATGGGTTGTGCCGTTAGTAAGAAAATTAAAACAAAACATTTCGTGATTGTCAAACGTTATGATAATATCAAAAGCTATTAAGGTTAATATCGTCGTCCAAATTATCAGATCAATGTAATAGCACCAAATACTTTGATTCGTTCGTATTTTGGTTTTATAAAGGCCGACCCACTGCTTTTTTCACGTGCTATTGATTTATGATTTTATAATATGCATTTATGAACCGCAATACACAGTTACATACACAGTGATGGGTTTTCGTTTTGAAAACGCTCGCCTCACGTGAAGGGCTTATTAAGTCTTTTCTGCTGCTGAGGTTCCTGGACATTTATTTAAAAAAATTTGAATCGTTCTCAAATTCCATTTTCCTTCACTACTCTTTCGTTTGTTTTATCCTTCATCACTACCTACTTTGAAACGAAAGGACGTGCCTATAAATCACAAATCACCTTATTGTCAAATCTTACGTCGATTACTATTAAAATTACATAATTATATAATTGAGGTGAATATTGTGTAATATATTATTTACATTTATGTCGAGTGTTTTATAATTATTGTATACTTTTTATTTAATTTTATTATTTGTCACTGCCTTTCTTTTCCTTTCTTATCATCTTTTACAATAAATCTTGTGGATCTAACCTTCTGCATTCTCCTTTCTTTAAGACTGGGCTTCACTTGCTTAATCCGTTAATGGAATCTTAATGAAACCTGCACGTCGGAGAGCACTGGAATTGTCCTATAAGGCCAATCCATAACGATTGATGATGATGATGATATCTGCATTGTCATAACTGCTATCTAAAACATAAAGAGTCAATCAACAGTTTGTCATAATTAGGCCATCGTAGCCTATTGTTTGCACTGTGGCTCACCCACAAATTGTGCGACAACGCTTCCAAAATCGCTCAAGACTTCGGTAGTTCCTATTTGTCTTTTTGAAACTTTACGGTCTGATTGTAAAACCATTTGTTACGGTTCTACTCTGGTGCTTTCCCAGCAGGTCGTTGGTTCTGTTTTCCCTATATAAATTAACAAAAGTAATCTCCAAACTTTATTTGAGGAGAAGGATTTTATTTTTATTGCTTTTGAATACTATGACCTGTGACTGTGACTACCCGAATCTATAATTTCTTAAAAAATATAATATTTTTACGACATCAAGTGATGAGACGAACAAGTCGCGCGCCAGGTGCTAAGTGACCCGCCTTTACATGGTAGTTGCAATGCCACTCAGAGCTTTAAATCGTAAAGATCTTAGGGGTACTACCACTGCGCTTGTCACCTTAAGACATAAGTTGACAATTCCTATGTGCCTTTAATTTCACCAGCACACAGAAAAAAAGGATTTCTACTAATAAGAAAGAGCAATATCTCAAAATATTTGCTAATTCTGAAAAAATATTTATTAAAAGTAATAAAATATTGTCATTACAAAAATACTGCTTATTTTTTTCTAATACAATTTTACTATTAACTTTATTCTAACTTTTAGATAAATACGTTCACTTCAAGATTTTATTTCATTTCTAATCAATTAATTGGACATTACTTACATCAAGAAATTTTTACCTCTTACATCAAATTTAAATAATCTTAAATGAATTCAAAATTTCTTGGGTATATTTTAAGAAAATATATTCTCAAACAAAAAAGAAGTAGTTTGCTATTCAGATTAGTATTCTAAATTCTAGAGTATATTCTTAAAGCAACATTTCGTTGCGTATTCATAGTCAATGGTGTCGTGACATGTCGCCGAAGGCGCACGCAGTAACGATTACTTTTACTTGTGCTTGTAATCATAAAAATCATAAACAGTCATTTATCCAAAGAAACAATACGTAGTATCGCTAGTTTGTTAGGGTGTTATTTTAGTCATAATTTAAGAAATTTGGTTTCAGCATGAAATCAAACTACACTTGTAACAAGCACAACTTTAATATGCAATTAGTTCCATCAGCCACTGCTAGATGGCATTAGCTGTACTCTGAAACGCGCTATAGTTTTGTTCACTTCAATAGTATAAAGTCATCTCATATATTTGAAATTGTTAATGCTTGCAGCGGGAGGCTGTAGCATTTATACGACACTAAATGTTACTCAAGTATATGAGAAGATTCCGTCCTATTTCTGCTACTTTAAGGTTTGGCACTGAACTGTGTGCTTTCACGCCAGTGAGACATACTGTCGGGTCCATAACCCTGTAAATTTACGCTTTTTGATATTAGAAAACATAAATCTTCAGTCAAATAATGAAGTACCTCTCAATTTTTAATTTTTTTTTCAAATCAAAATCGGACATTTCTAATAACAAATAAATATCTGTTGAATCTAGAGTGGCTTTATGACTTGAATTAATTAATTTGCTCTTGGATTAAATATTACTGTCTTATAACAAAAATACACTTTTGAGACGTTTTTTTACTATTATCAAGTAATTATTCTCTAGCGTCTATAGAGAGAGGACCGTTTTGTTGGATTTAATAAATTTGTCTTCATAAAAATAATTTTGTCTTTTTCTAAGTAATCTGTTTTTACCGTGCACCCTTACCCGGTACGTAATAATGCTCACACTGAAAATTAACAATAAAAAAAACGCTCTCCATCTGGGGTGCTATATGTACAAGAGATCTGCATCAAAGACAAAAACTATGCTGTCGGATTCTTCTCGACATGTGAAAAGCGTATGACAGAGTATCGCACGCATCCTACTCCATAAGCTGCATGGAGCTTATGCCTATAAGGGGCGACGCGCTTAATGGAGCAAATCGTATTTATCCTTTCGTAAGCAATGTGTCCAAATTGAAGATAATTCTGGTGAACTAAAGAACTTACTGTTAGAAGTAGTTACCACTAACTGTTTCATCCCGCAAGGCAGTGTCATAAGATGTATCCTGTTTATAATCCATATAATATTCCAATGATTTACCTAAAATATCAAACACGTTGTGTGTACTGTTTGCCAATGACGCATGACGTGCCATATTTAGGCCATACTAAAGTTTCAGGATTCTGATAAGTAAGACCGGATATTATGTTTATAATAGATTTATTGCTTTTCAAAGTATATGCCTTCACTATTTACTTTCGTTGGAACCATTGTGAATAGCAGTGGGACCAGTCTTCCGTAGGGACCTCTTCCATGACTTCGTGGAACGCATTCACAACCGCTTCCGGGTTTGTAAATCGTAAACCTAAGTTCATCTTTGATTTTTGGAAATAAAAAGAAGTCGCATTGTGCATGGTCTAGGCTGTATGGCGGATGGGTCATCAGCTCCACATTTGACGCCTTCAAATACGCATTCGTTACCTTAGCGGAATATAGAGGCTTCGCATGACGCGGTACACCCAAACTCAAGTGTGGACGCGTTCTGGTCATCATCATCATCAACCCTTTTATACGTCCCAGTGCAAGGCACTGGTCTACTTTCACACGAGGGTTTAGGCCATAGTCCGCCACTCTGGGCAAATGTGTTTCACACACACATTCACATGTTTTCCGAGGGTTGTGAACCTTCTTCAATGTGAAGGTTTCATCAAGTTGTTTGCCTTCACCGAAAAGCTCATGATAAATTTCAAATTAAATTTCGCACATAAATTCCGAGTAACTCAGAGGTGCGAGCCCAGATTCGTACCCACAACCCTCTGCTTGAGAGGCAGTAGGTCAAACCATTAGGCTACCACGGCTTTTGTTTGTATGTTCCAGTCTTTGTACTCATTGTTTATGTGGACCTATTGTCGAGTGATTTGATGTAAATACATATTGATATTGATGTTTTTATAAAAAGAAAAATTTTGCACTGACCTCACTGAGAATGTTAGCGATTGGTTAGAAGTGTTAGTAGCCAAATGCGTTAGAAGATCCGGTCTTGAGATATTTTCTCTCATTGTCGTGTTCACGACGTCCCCCTCATCCTTTTAACTTTTAGCAACTTTATAGCATTGAAAATAACAGAAATGTCAACGAAAAAATAAACACATTTTTGGAATTCTTTCTTTATAAATTCCTGTTATGTATAAAACAAAGTTGAAACGGAATGTCATAAGCCGAATTACTTTCCGGCCACAAATGCCTGTCATAACTGTGTCCGCCTTTGTCTACTTATTTTGTATATTTTTTTATGATATCAAGTGATAGGACGAATAAGTCGTGTGCCTGGTGGTAAGCGACGTAACTTACCAGCAGTTGCAACACCTTAGAGAGATTAGAGCTTTAATCGTGAAGATCTGAGGGGCACTATTTCTGCGCTTGGCACCTTGGGGCATAAAGTTGACAAAACCTTCGTTCCTGTAGTTTAACCAGAACTTTACCTTTCAAAACACAGTAATGCTCACATTCCTTGCTTGGAGGCAAGAATAGCTATGGTGGCAGTACTTCCCTGGACAAGTAGCTCTACACCACTGTACACATATTTGTACTAGAGGTGGGTGGTAAATAACGTCACGATGAAAAAATTACAGTGCTCAGCCATCAAATAGTATCACCGTGACTTTTTACGAAGGAACGACGTTGCAAAATTACATACATTGTAAGTACCTCCGTTCCACTGTCTCCGTCACTCACTTTACGACATACGACATATTTTACAAACAAAATTATGTGAGATCTTCGTTCTGTAGAGACTGATGACTGAGTTCGTTTTTATCTGCTCACGCGATGCGCTCCTCCTACCGCAAAATGGCGGCTATTTGGTTTCGCAAATTAGAAAAGGATTAAGTTTGAATACAAGTTTTTATAAATATAAATTATAATTCTGCATTGCTAAATAAATACCCTCCGTATTACCAACAAAAACATCTCAAATAAATTGCAGTAATACACCGTAAATCCTGCACTTATAAAGTTTGTAAAGTTTGTAAACATTTATATTCAGGGTAAACTTAAAAAACGCTACTTACGGTATGTTTTCAATAAATAAACACCGAAATCACCAGCCCAAACAATAACACACACGATTGTCGTGATGTATTTTTGAAATTGTATATTTTTTTAAATGACAGACCCAGGCATTAAAAACTTTATGGTTTGCTAGAGTAGTTACCGAAATAGCAATTAGTATTAGTTATTTTACCTGTTATTACTTCGATATTCGATAAATCGGTATAAAATCATCATCACCTCTAGGTGTGGTATTCGTCTACTTTTTAAATTCTAATGAAACAAGGTATAATTAGATCAGTGTAAATAGGTACCGTGTAAATATTGTAAATACAAATAAAATATTTGTAAAAATTGATCCAAAATAATAAACACGCCGCATGTTCTCATTAACGAATAACGTGACAGTCCTAAGCCTGTAAAACTGTGAAGGTTATTGCGGATCAACTATTGAAATGGAATTAAACGTTACTTCAAAGTGAGCAATAATAACGGCTATTAGAAAGTAGCCGTTTGCCGTAAGTGACAGGCGTAACAAAATCACGGTGATTTAGAATAGAATAGAATAGAATAGACATTTATTGCTACGCCACAACACTAAGATACAAAAAATATTTAAATCAGACAAACAAATCAAAATAAAAAGAATTAATACAAAAAATAAAAAATACATAAAACAAAAATAAAACAGCATAAAAGACAAAAAGAGAGAAAAAGCAAAAGACAAAATATAACGACTACAAATTGTTCTGTCATTTGCGCGGTTGTGGTGTACGCAAAAGGACTTCATTCACCTTATGCCACAGCCATAATTGACTGTGGTGCTGGTTTTCAATGAGCCTTGAATTTGTCACTGTGATTTTTTTGTACCTGGAACGATAGTCACGGTGATAGAAATATAACACTTTTCCTTATCTCTAATTTATACCTTTTCGAGTGTATATACTAGTAGTAACTGGTTGCTGACGGAAACGACAATAGGTCATTGTCAGCGCGCAAGCGATGCGATAAAATCAAAGGGTATTGTAATTGTATTGTATAGCACAGTTCGATTCTCACTGTCTCGTTTACACACTCAGACAGTTAAGAATCATGCGATGTTTTTTGATTATCTAGCTTTAACGAAAAATGGAAACATCGTGTCAAAACCTGCACATCTGCGGAAAATTCTCATAACTTTGCCTTAATTCTTAGAGTGGATCCGTGTCTAGTAGTCGCACATAATTATATGAGGTTCCGAGGTATATTGTAACTACATATTTACAGTGGCTTAATGAGGAGTCCAATGGACTTCTGATAATCCATAAATTAATGTACCAGACGTAGAGAATTTTGCTTTTCATTCACATAATCCTCTACAATATTAATGGACGTAATTTACAACTTTGGCAGCATAGAACCTGAAATTCTGAATAGAATTTTGTGGATAACTTTTTTCATCATAATTGCAAGTTACTTCCATTAGAGAAAAATGACATTATCCATGTCGTGATCATTTATTGCAATTAACTTTTCCTGCCGCATTTTTCGCAATTTTATGACTGTGGTCCTAGTTAAGCCGGGGTTCAAAAGATTTCAATACAATTCATTTGTATTCGTTACACCATAGAAAATAAATACGTAACATATTATATGGTGTATTATTGTTTCATTAAAGTAAGTTTTTTTAATATTAATAGCTTTGCCTACGCAGTTAGCCAATGAAAGTGTCGGGAAAGCAGAATTACAGATTGATGAAAAAGGATATGGTAGATTGGGTAAGTGGGTAGCTATTATATATCGCCATACATATTTAAAGTAAGTTATAGAACACATGTTAACCCATCACTCCTAATTTACTATACTTGCCAATTTCGACACGCATATAACATTGTTTGTTTATCTTTCAGTGTGATATCTCGATCACCGGTGTAAATAAGCAGGATTTATTACATTATTGACTTAATGCTGAGCCCATGTTATTTGTTAGTCCTGGCAGAGTGACAAAGTTACATATGCTGTTACCTATGGGGCTTCTGTTTCCATCGGTAATATAAGCGACGAGAAACAAAGCCCTAGCTTTTAATTTTTCATCTGCACAATAAAGTTGCGTTTTTGTTCGACAGATAGGAGTTGTGGAGGCCATTCTGTTTATTTATGAGTATCTTTTGCTACGTATGTACAAACTAGCCTGAAATGTCGTGGTGAAGTGTTATTTATTATTTGTAATGGAGTCCGTAATGTTGAGTTTGCATTTGTGATGACATTTGTCTTTATCTTTCAGTTTTAGCTTTCCCCGCGCCGATCTTCACTCCGTGATTTCAGATTTAACGCGTGTAACTCTTTCTTGTGTTTTATATTTCTAGATTTTCTTTACCTTGATAATCAATCAAATCATTGCGAAAAATGTTATAAATAATACTTTAAGTGTAAAGAATATTTTGCAGATTCTTTGTACAGTCTGAGTCCGAAGATATCTGACCCACTAAACGACGCTTTAGTTCTAAGATTTGAGCATAAGAGTGTGGAAAAAAGTGTTAAATTAATCATTTGCCTACGAATCGTAAACTTCAATTTATCATGTATATATAATTTATTATGTATCATTAGTGGAAGACATTTAAAGAAATTTTTAAAGCCAAGTTGATCATTCATCAACCTGTACTTGTTACAGAATACAAATTTTCACTTGTATTATTATGGCCACCGTGATCTAACGGTTTAATCTTGTTTGAGTCCTAACTAAATATAATTTTTTAGCTCCAGACAGCGTAACAAACGTCTTAAAATGTTAGTTTCTCGATGTGAACAACCCACAGATATTAGTGAATGAAATAAAAAATATTTTTTTTCTAACTTTGATAACTCTGCAAAGTGCGGCATATTAATAGAAGAAAAAAGCTTTGGAAGTAGGTAACCAAAAATAAAGTGTTAAGTGCAGAACGATTTCATGATTTGTTAATATAAATTAACAAATTGTAAGGATGCCGTATAACGAAAACTCATGGAACTTGACAAACACAACATATTTCTTTCACCACGTGTTACAACTCAAATTCTCAACCGCCAAAATCAATACGCCTCACACCAGCCAAGCGTTCCCTTTATCTACATTTCATTCTCCCGTGTTGCCATTGTATTTCAACCGATTTTATCAGACTTTTATCGTTTAGTTGAATCGATTTGTTTCATTAATAAAATTACTAACGAATTGTACAATTTTAGTGCTAAATTCAAAGAGACCTTACACTCGACCATCCCGATAACGTGTATGTCCCCATACACGCAGCTGGCGTAGACCTCACACTTGGCTAATTGTGGCATTTAATATAAACATAATCAACAGACTGTTATGTGTTTTGTAACTTTACATAGTAAATTTAGGTAATGTAAAATGTAAATAAGAATGTATAAAAATAATATATCAAAATTACATTAAACTACTGTAAATAAAAATTTTACTACAATCAACAAAACTTGATACATTTTCTTATCATTTCTAATTCAATGTAAAATGTAAATAAAAATAACAAAATTACATTAACAACTCTAAATAAAAATTCTACAACAAACAACAAAACTTGATACACTTTCTCGTCACTTCTAATTCATTGTAAAATAATTTATGTAAAATGTAAATAAAAATATAAAAATTGTGTACTAAATTACATTAAACAACTGTAAATATAGGAAATGAAACTATTTTTCCGGATTTAAATCGCGTATATTTGTTTTTTCAAACAAAACGACGTTACGGTCAACTGTGACCATGGGACCTGTAAAGGGCCCGAAACGTCGGTTTGTTTGAAAAAACAAATATACGCGATTTAAATCCGGAAAAATAGTTTCATTTCCTATGTGTAACAATCGCGAAAACCTAAGAACTCAACTGTAAATAAATAAAAATATCTACTGCAAACAACAAAACCTGATACACTTTCTTGCCATTTCTAATTCCATGTAAAATAATTTAAATTTATTAAGATCTTTAGATATAATTAGGAATTCTATATCTGTTAACAACCAAAATTAAGAATATTCATAAAACAGTCTGAATCAAAAGTCATGAATATTTTTTTGAATATTAAACCCTAAATCAATCAATATTTATTGCAATTAAAAGAAGTGCTTCTTTTGCGAACCAATCAATTCTCGCTATTGTAGTAAAGTACGAACCAATCAATTCTCGCTGCTATAAACATTTGCGAACCAATCATTTCTCGCTCTTATGTGTGTAAATAAACGAACCATTCAATTCTCGCTTTTCTTCGACTAATCATAATCAGGAAGGCATAGAAGTGAACCAATCAATTCTCGCTCCTGACCTGAAACAAAACAAAGTGTACTGTACATAATCTCTTAAATGGCCTCAACAACTTATGATATATACTAGGTATTTACATAGTGTTATCTCGATGTTGTAATTACAAAAGACTAGGTACTTTGACTCCTTAAAAGTAATTTCCTCTGTTCAGAACCTGTACCATCATTATTAATGTCCAGTGCCGTTATGTGTATCCATGGCTTGACATTCAGTCTGCTGCCACCGTTGTATTACGCTTACCTTTGTACCCTCAAATCCAGGAATAGGCGCTACCTTGTAGCGATCATTCCCGAGTCACATTCGTTGACCTTTTTTAACCATATGTCAATTGGCTGATTTTTAGTACAGGGGTTGGTTTCTGGAATAATATTCTTATAATCCAGACTTGTTATGAGGGTGTGCACCCTGGTCTATAGGCTGTGACGACATACCACGATAAGTAAGATAATAAGTTTTTTTTTGATCCCTTTAGAATACCGCACTAGCAAATGGCCACTATAGATTTACCACCATGGTTGTCGTCATCAGCATCGTATACTCGCACGCCATACCTTGCTTGACATTAAGATTGATTGACAAAATGTGTTATCGGTCTTTCAAATAATTTAAGAGATCTATCTACCTAATCTTTTACTATGATTATTATTGAGTACCCAATTGTCTAAGGTTATATAACACTCACTTTTTAATCAATCGCAGTTAGGCACATAAAAATAGCATTGATCTTCGTTTCAATGTAAAATTGCGATTAAATATCAATTTCGGCCTAATAATACCAAGATCTCAGCAAAGGTTAACGAACAAATGGATATACGATCATACAAATATTTTTAAAATAACAGATTGGTATGTCTTACGCTATTTTGCGCTGGTGATTCCACTTCCGACTTGTAAGGATGCCGTATAACGAAAACTCGTGAAACTTGACAAACACAATATATTTCTTTTACCACGCGTTACAACTCAAATTCTCAACCGCCAAAAACAATATGCCTCACACCAGGCAAGCGTTCCCTTTATCTACATTTCATTCTCCTGTGTTGCCATTTTATTTCAACCGATTTCATCCGATTTTTATCGCTTAGTTTCATTAATAAAATTGCTAACGAATTGTACAAATTTTAGTGGCAAATTCAAAGAGACCTTACAAAATATAATATACCCACCCTACGTATTATTAAGAATCGTTTACCTAAAGAGGCTAAAGACACCAGAGCCAAGCTTACCCGACATTATATCGAAGATAACCCGGACGTCAGCCTGTATGGGATTAGTGTGGCTCTCAAACAACTCAAGAATAACAAAGCGGCGGGCAATGATGGAATCACAACAGAAATTCTGAGAGCGGGCGGCAAGCCGATACTTAAAGTCCCCCAGAACCTTTTCAATTCTGTCATCGTCGAAGGTCAAACGCCGAAGGCATGGGGCAGAAGCGAGGTCGTCCTGTTCTTCAAAAAGGGTGATAAAACAGTCTTGAAGAACTATCGGCCAATTTCGCTTCCCCTGTGATATCTCCGAAACTGTTCACTGCTGCGTTAGAGGATATTTTCATGCTTCTGGACTGGAAAGGACTTGGCATCAACATCAATGGCGAGTATCTAACACACCTTCGATTTGCCGATGATATAGTTCTTATGGCAGAGACCTGGGAGACCTGAACACAATGTTCGAAGATCCCAAAGAGTGGGTTTCCCAAAGAGTGGGTCTTAAGATGAACATGGACAAGACGAAGATCATGTCGAGCCTGTCGAGGAGCCTGCATTACGAATTAGTAGTAGCTTTTCCTAAATTTGATGATTTACAGTTTTAGTAGCAGTAGAACGACTTGTAAAAGAGTTCGTCTAGGCAAACAGTACCATCTTACCTATTTCTGCTGCTAAACAGTAATTTAAACACTACTGCGTTTCGGTTTTTAAGGGTAAGGGTGCTGGTGAAACTACAAGCATTTGGACTTTTCAACTCAAGTCTCAAGGTGGTGGGTGAAGTGGCAGTGCCCCTCAGATATTTGTGATTTAAAGTTCTGAGCGGCACAGCTCCTGTTATGGACAGACGTGTCGCTTACCATGAGGCGCATGTCTTGCTCATCCCGTCACTTGATATCATAAAAAAATAAAAATGCTATAACTTGAACCTTTTCAAGGGGAGTGAATAGGTATTATTCAGGTATGTATGCCACATCGTTGACCTCATCGTCACTTTCCATCAGGTGAGATGGAAGTCGAATGAGTCGATTAAGTGAAAAAAGTGTATAATTACCGGGTGGAGGTCCAGTGTGGCCTATCCAGTAGGAGACAGGCGTAACAGTATGTATTGTGCAAGCACCCAAACATTCTCTCTGTATATTTTTAGTGCAAAGGGTATGTTGACCCACATAAATTTATTCTATCCGTACTAGCAAACGCGCCAATTCGCACCCACTCGTGGTGTTCCATATACGAGTATGTTTAGTAGCTCAAAACGACCACCGAATGTGTTTATACCTCATTATGCTTGCGAAGCGCTATTAGTGTAACGATCTGAGTGTTTCGTGTAATAATTATTACAATTAGCCATTACATCAAGACGGTGCAAGCAAATTTGGTGTTAGTGGGACTTTTTAAATGACTTGCTAAATGTAACTAGTTAATATAGAAGAAAGGACAAGTAAAAATATAAATTTTCTGCCTTGAACTCATTTAGATAAAGGTAGAAAATTTAATCGAAGGCCACGTTCTGAGGGATCGCACCCAGGGGGCTGGTAATATTTCCCCTTGTAAAGTTGTTGAGGAGTTTCTCCTGTGGCCCCCAGGGAACCAAGCTTCCCATCATAAAATACACAAAGGTGTAGTTTATGAGTTAATATTAAGTGTCCAATTGCCTAACATCCAATACTTTAATGCTTCACGTAATATGTTCTCTCTAGTTTTACTTTAATAAGTGAAGGGCATATAGTTAATAACACATTAAATTCAAAGATCTAGTACAGAAGTTGTTATGCTTTAGAGTTCTTAGGTTTTCGTGATTGTTACACATAGGAAATGAAACTATTTTGCCGGATTTACATCGCGTATACATATTTGTTTTTTCAAACCAACCAACGTTTTGGGCCCTTTACAGGTCCCATGGTCACGGTTGACTGAGGTGGTACAGTCATCAACCAGTTATGTCTAATATTAATGCAAACCATTTTATTTTTTATTATAGTTACAAAAGTTATTAATTAAATACCTTATTTTTAATTTTACAAAGAAACATTTCAATTTACGCTACATTACGTTTTACATATTATTTCATTGAATGAATTTTTATTAGGTTACATTTATTATTAATTAATAATAGAAATTAGAATAAATTAAAACATATCAATTGGTACTGCAGTCTTATGTCTGTTTGGCATTTTTCATTAGAGGAAATACTGGATCCCAAACTGGTGGTTTGTTTGAAAAAACAAATATACGCGATTTAAATCCGGAAAAATAGTTTCATTTCCTATTTGTTATACTTTGTTTACGCATTTAACCACAATCTCGCCTTATAGTAAATGACGATGTGTTCGAAGATGGAGCATGCTCGTCATGCATGCGTGCATGCCGAGTATGTAGTCTCATTTTTTGGGGAACAGACCAGGTAGAGACTTGCACAGTAGAGGACGCAAAACGTTTGGTATGGTTTGGTAGTTTATCGACAATATGAGAATGTGATCCGCCCACGTCTTATTCCGCGAAAATGAAATTCCTCTCCATATCGGAGAAAATTGTAGGTTTACATATCTTGTTTCATAAATTTATTTACATTACTTTATTGTTGTAATAAGTAACTAATTTATGAAAAATAAACGGTTCTCGTTTAATTCGATCATGATCGAGTTGCTACATTTTCGGTGAATGTGTAAATATATATAGATAAACTTTATATACTAATTCACGAAAGTATCATGGCATGAAGATACATGGTATAAATATATATGCTGCATTATCTGAGTGTATTGCGACATAGTATGCACAGGGACACAGCAATCGTTAAAAGCTTCGTATCCGTTACGCCACAATGTTTAAAAACTTATTACCTAAATATAGCATCTGAATTGCTTGACATTCTATATACAGAACATATTTACTTAGAGCCAGTTGTCACTTCAAATGTGGTGGAATTCGGTTTATTGTATACTTAATGTGCTTTACAAAATGATAAATATTAGCTAATGTTATCACGTATGTTAGAGCGCTGTGCACACGGTACATCTTATACGCGTCGACTACGCGCATTTCAAAAACGCTAGTTTATCTGGACGTATACTCGCCGCAACCGCGATGTAGCGCATCGATTCAAACGCGCGCAAACGTCGCGTTGCAAGAAGCTTATAGGAGTTTGCACTTAGAATTTTATGTAGTTGCTTCATTTAAAAAAACTAACTGAAATTAACAAACAAAACTAAATTTAAAACTATGTTTTGTCTAAATGCGCGATACATATGCGCGAATACGCCGTGTGCATAGGCTCTGGTCCTAATGAGATGTAAAATAAAAAGTGAATTATATTACTATAGAGCTGGCATATTCGCCGTCTCAATTATACAGCTTGGCTTGCAAATACATTATAGTAGGCTCGACCATCGCCAGGGGCTGCCGATAAGGCGAGTGCCACTGCGCTGTTGACGCTCGTAGTGACGTCACGTTAGGCCGTGTGTCCTCCCGCTCGTCTCGCCCCGAGCGCGTATAGGATCGCAACGTGTTATTTTCTAATTTATTAGAGAAACGATTTACTAAGCTATTTACGAATTGCAATAACTAGTTCGATCATGGTTTCTTTGTTTACCAATATTAGGTCAGTTGACAATTCAAACTGGGTGAGGACGCAGAAGGGGTGGCGCTGTTGTAGTTTGAATCTGTTTAGTCTAATCAGTCCTTTGGCGTAGTCCTATGATATGATGGTCGTTGGTAGAGTTGCGAAAATAACCAGTGAAGTGTAATGTAAAAGGGCGTTTTGTGAGAGTTACTTGGAACGTGAAAATCCGAGCGCGGCTGTTCCAAGTGAACTTGCTGCCGGACCTTTGAAATCTATTTGAACCGGATCCACCTTTTGTACTTTCGAACTAATTACTGTGAAAAGTGGACAAACGAATTAATTGCAACTTTATTTCATTACCGACTAAACGAATTGATAATGAAAAGTGAATGGGCCAATTATCAAATAATTCCTGACCAAATCAGTTACGAGGGTGTTTCTCTCAACGTTATATTCCAACATAAAACACCAAGTTTTTTTTATAATATCAAATTACGGGACGAACAAGCCGTGCGCCTGATGTTAATCTACACGCCTGTCCATAACAGTTGCAGTGCCACTCAGAGCTTTAAATCGCAAATACCTGAGGGGTACTGCCACTGCGCCCATCACCCTGAATCATAAGTAGACAAGTACCATGAGCCTGATAAATAGTTAAGGTGGTAGCACTACCCTGGACGAGCTCTTTCACAAAGAGCTCTACTGCTACCAAATTTTAATTAGAAAGTTGTAATTAAATTTAAACTATGATCAGGTACTGCATAGGACATAATAAGTTGCGCAAGATGAATCTTGCCTCGTTGGCGTTGCGGTATCCAGACTTCGGTCACCTTGCCAAGCGGCGTTCAATGTTGCCAATAAACTTAACATTGTTGCTGTGCATTGTGTTATACCATGGATTAAAGTTGATGATGTCTTAGGCTACGCTACATATCTTTCATATATGGTGTTCCCAAGGGTAGTACATTTGTCTTTAAGTTTTTTTCAATGTATATTAATGACTTAAAAGAAAACTTACTATTGCTATAATAATTGTCCATCGTAACACTGAAGTGCCCGTTCACATAAGAACTCTAAGATTATAATGACTCACAGTTTGGCTTGCGAGTGATCTCCTTACCCTCAAAGTAGATAAAATAAATTTGTTATCCTTGCACCATTACTAATTTCATAATCACAGTGCACAATATCAAAAACCAACACATACATCGAATCGGCGAAAAGTTGCACCCAAAAATTAATAATATGTTTTGAAAATACTAAGATTTGGTGCCGACATCTCAGTTTTGAAAATAGAGTCTTAATTAAAATAATAAATGCGCTAGCGCAATCTAAAACTTCATACTGTTTTACAACCTGGGGAGCATCTGGTAGGAGCATTGATATTGCGCCTTGAAGACCACGAAGAGCAATTCTTGTGGTTGTAGCGTATAAAATATAAGTTTTAATAGACCTCTGTGTATGAAATATTTGAAGACCTCGGTCCCCAACAGTACTGTACTGTATAGTTGAACTGTAGGTACTGTAGTGTAGGCGGTACTCTGAGAGTAGAAACAGTGGCTGAATGAACATAGGTTTGTGTTTAGAATGGTATTAAAAAAATAAGATGTAAAACATCTCGGTTGTTCTAGACGAGGCTTCGATCAGTAAAGATGAAATAAATATTTATTCATGGAAATATCCCAGTTTTGTGTTTAAAAGTACCTCTACGCAAGCCCAAGTCTACGTTCCCTGTTATAGTACTGAATGGGGAGGTACCGGATTGGATTCTCGGTAGGACCAATTTGGAGAAAAGAACTTTACTAAATTGATACGGGGTTCAAAGTACAGGGAATTCCCTAGTTTGAGACTCTTGACTTAGAAAATTTTTCAACTTGAGTACTGTGTACTCCGCTTTAACACTCACAAGTAGCATGTCGTCTAAATCCATCCAAGGACAGAAGGAGAATTGGAGAACTGAGTGAAAATGTGAGATTCAAAATTGCTTTACTAAATCATCTGTTTCAGTATTAGTTCTCCATTGTACAACAAAATCAATAAACAACTATAGTGTATCATACAGGGAGGTAAATTCAGTCTCTGAGTGGCTTCGTATTGTGAAGAGACTCTATAGGCTTAAACGAAATGAGCGTCATGGTAGTTTGTCACGTAGGATGTGTCCGATTCTTTTACTTAAAAAAATATTTTGTTCAGCGATAACATGATATTATATCTTTATTAGGTACTCCCGATGATTAAGATTCAGAATACAACGCAAGTCAACAACAATATGCATTACAACACAATCAAATTACAACTATATTTAAAAACAAGACACAGAGGAAAAGCATAAGAAGCATTGTAAGTCAATGGAAGCATACAAAATAATTACAGTCTTTTTCAGACAAGTCATTCAAATAGCAAAGTTAAAATTGGAAAAGAACGGGTTTGTTTTTCTTTTTATTAAAACAAATTCCGCGTGCTGGCAGGAACGGCTTCACAAACGGTAAAAAAGGCCAAAGATAAATACTGGTTATTTGATTGAAAACATGTCAATTAGTTGAAATGGAATTATATAATTTCAGAGGTTAATTGAAATTGCTAAAGCAAATAAAATAAAACAAAATGTTTTACTCGTGTAAACTTCGGTGGAAACGATGTTACATCGAAAATATGCATCTTATCTCTCGTTACTACAGAATTCAATTCTGGGGGTCAAGGTACCTTAGTTCTTCATTCCACTTTGTCTTTTTGGGTACGCCCTGATAGACCGAGCTTATTCCCATCTGCACATATTGAATTGTTACTGTAAATTAACTAAGTCCTAGCCTAACTTGATGAGTTAAGTTTGTCGTTGCCTTCTCCCGGCTTATGTCATAGACATTGAGGACTAGCACGAAATAAATTTACATTATTAATGTTAATCAATATTTTTAACCTATCTACTGCTGAACACAGGTCTGTTTTAAAAAATCGGGCTTCGCCATAGTTCCCCACGTCCAATGCAGTAGCGGGACTTGTGTCGTCATGATTACGAAAAGTTTCATTAACTTCCGAGATGCATGTTTCAAAACGATGATATCCTTCACTTTTGAAGAACGATTATTACTAAATTAAACAAGATTCACAAATAATTGAGTGGTGCTGGTCACTCAGTCAGCATCAAACCTAGGACATCCGACTGTAATAGACTGTACTAGTTCTCCCAACTATTTAGTAGACTCTCCTGAAAATCTCCCTAGTGCTATGTAAAATTACACTGGGGTTCTATGTTTAATGTGACATTGTAATATGTTACTGACTCATACAAAGGAGTTAGTGAAGGGAAATCAAAGACACAGTACCCGAAAATGTAGTGTTAGATCGATTGACTTAACTTTATATGTTCTCTGCTTTGCGGTTTCGGTAATCTCGGTAATTTCGGTTTGCGGTAATATATCGGTCTCAGAGTTGCAAATATATTAGATTCTCACTTTGGATTCAATTAATTTTGAATACATATATATTATTCTATTGCTAAATGTGTTCAATATTGTAGTAAAAGTTCCGTATAGCAAGGCGCATGACGCTTTACTGTAAATGCTAAAAGTTAAATATATGTCTTTGGAACAATCGATGAAAATCGCTACCTTCTGATACATATCCCAGAGAATACACAATTTACCGAGTCCGCAACTGGACCCTTGATACTTACCCTGAATAGCAGAGTAGAGTGACAAATTTATTTCCAAATTCCGGCGACATTAACTAGTTAATATATATATATATATAAAACAGATGATTTAGTAAAGCAATTTTGAATCTCACATTTTCACTCAGTTCTCCAATTCTCCTTCTGTCCTTGGATGTATTTAGACGACATGCTACTTGTGAGTGTTAAAGCGGAGTACCCAGTACTCAAGTTGAAAAATCTTCTAATATATATATATATATTAGAAGTAAAGCTCCTTGTGAAAAAAATTGTCAAGGGAAGTAGTGCCACCTCACCTATTTCTGCCGCCAAGCGTTAACGTGAGCATTACTGCATTCTGTTTTGAAGGGTAAATAAAGGTGCTTGTGAAATTACTATTCTACTATTCGTTTATTCGGAATATGCTGGCGTTGCCAATAATATAGTAAAATAAGATATTGTTCTTTTGTTTCAGGTTTGTTCATCTCAGCGCACGAGCTGTGAGTGGGTGCCACCA
The DNA here is from genome assembly GCF_003589595.1 of Hyposmocoma kahamanoa. Lineage (NCBI taxonomy): Eukaryota > Metazoa > Arthropoda > Insecta > Lepidoptera > Cosmopterigidae > Hyposmocoma > Hyposmocoma kahamanoa. The sequence continues at coordinate 11,485,741 of NW_020653726.1, forward strand.
AACTCGACTCTTTTGGACGTTCTCAAAAACAACTTCGATGACGAGCATATCTAAATTCAATTAAAAAGTTTCCAAAGATGCGCGCAAAGATTTGCAAAATTTATATTAAATTGGTAAAGTTTAATTATGTTACTTGACATACATAACGTCTGTCGACTTAATAATTAGGCACGTTGCTGATATAATTGTGTATCCTTACAATGTGTATAATAGACATAGACAATATAATTCCTGAGATCACGTAAGTGCCCAGTGTCCATTATAATGAGATTATCGCATTCAAATTTAGCGCTTATACCAGTATTCTATAAACTATATAAGTTATCTAGAAAAATATGTTTTTTATGCAAAATTGAGGGCATAAGTATGCTTGGGCCTGAAGCATGTAATTATATAATTATAATAATTATATTTAGTAGCAGTAGAGAGCCCCTTGTAAAAGGGTTAGTTCAGCTAAGTATTGCCTCCCCGTGGCGTAGCGTCGATTTCTGCCGCCCGGGCCCCCTTTGTTTCATGGTTACGAAAGTAGTTCGTTCAAGCAGGTTCGGCTCGATTGTTATGTTCCCCTGCCATCGCTAGCTTTGTGTTATTCGGGATATCATTTTCTCAAATAGGGAAATTTATTTTCTAATGTTAAGCAAAAGAAATAATTTGAATTAGTTAGGCTCGGCCGCGCTCGCCCCCCGGTTTCTGTGTGTGTGTGTGTGTGTGTGTGTGTATATGTGTTTTGTGTGTGTGTGTGTGTGTGTGTGTGTGTGTGTGTGTGTGTGTGTATGTGTGTGTGTGTGTGTGTGTGTGTGTGTGTGTGTGTGTACGTGTGTGTGTGTGCGTGCGTGCGTGCGTGCGTGCGTGAGTGCGTGCGTACGTGCGTGCGTGCGTGCGTGCGTGCGTGCGTGCGTGCGTGCGTGTGTGCGTGCGTGTGTGTGTGTCGCTACGCCACTGCTGCCACCTTACCTATTTCCGCCGACAAGCAGTAATGTGAGCATTACTGTGATCCAGTTTTGAAGGGCTAATAGTGCTGGTCAAATTATAGGTACATGGGACTTTTCAACTTATGTCTCAGTGCCCCTCAGATCTTTGCGATTTGAAGCTCTGAGACGCATTTCAACTGCTATGGACAGGCATTAGGACATTGGGCGTTTAGCACTTTTCCCATTCTAGTTTGCTGGGTGTTTGAAGATTACGATGTCGTCATGAATTTTGTAAAGACGCTTTTAGGCTTTTCATTACACTTTTTGTGATTGATTGTTAATTTGATTTAGCTTAGCTGTGAACATAATGCCGTTCTTTATTACCGTTTTGTAATACATTTTATAATCCATTTTCGTGTTTTTTAAGTTTGAAAAGTTGTTTTATTTATTGCCCTTTAACAGATGAGGTCGAGACGTCAAAAAGTCACGACATTTATCTGTGTACCAACGAACGCTTAGAATTACGTATAAAAGTGATAAATAGTATTTTACCTCATTGTAGATGAAATATCTATCCATTTCACTTTTGAAAGGCAAAGAAAAATGACTGTTATCTTACTCCGTCTTGAAAAAAATAACAGAGTATAATAAAGCACTGGTATTTATTATTCATATACGATACATGATAGGATAACAGATTGTGTCGCTTTCCTAACTTTCACGCCATTAGGTACGATTCCACTCTACTTTACCCATTTCGAAAAGTTATCTCACCCGTTAGTTGTCTGTTCGTTGATGGCTCGTTGTTAGACGATTGGCTTTTCAGCGTGTTGATTCTGTAACGTATGTAGTAACTTTCCCTAACTACATCTCATCGAGTCACTCAGAATTTCGATATCAACAGAAACGCCACTGCTCAGGTCAGTTCTTTTGTGAAAGAATTTATTTACAAATACTAATTTTCGTTATCGCGGTACTCACAAAATTCTTTTAACGGATTATTAACCATGAAAAGAGAAACTTATTAAAATACAATTTAAATTTTAAATTACATAAACCCCGAGAATTACGTTAACGAACCTAAATTTCTTTTAATTTGAAACTGGTCGATGTTGCCTTTTGTGTTTTATTTTTCAAGTCGTCTTAAAACCTTTAAGGGACTTTTGCGAACGAATCACAGACGATGAATAATTTCCAAAGGGGGCTTACTTTTAAAAAATGTACTGGGTTAAATGTAAAATATTAACTAACTCGCAGGATAGTATATACTAACATCATAATCAACAATTTTTGTTCTAAATAATGTTCTAAATAAAATAATAATTTAAATTAAGTCATATTTAAAAAAAAAATAATTCGTTACATTTTATTGTCGTACAAAAATAAAAATATTAAAACAAATCGCTTTGGTGATAACTTTGTGCGGTAGCAAAAAAAAACCGCGCGATAGGCGTTGCTAAACAACTTACTACCAAATACAGACCTAAAAAGTGTCAGTTAGTACCTTAGACTATGGAAAGCAATTTTTTTCCATCCTCTAAGGTTAGGACAATAAAAACTTAAAAAGTTTATTTTTGTAAATTTATTGTTTTTTTAAAAGTCATGAAATAAATTTGTGGTTTATGCTTTTAGTTATCTAATCGTTCGAGGTTGTTAGTATTTAACAAATACATTTTGCGTGTATCGAAATATTTTTTGTTCCATATTCAAAATAAATTCTGCTTTATCGTGTTAGTGTCTCTGACTTTGAACTCATGTGGCTAAATTGCTTAAAGCTGCTATAATTTAGCTACTTTATTTTGACTCAAAAACAGATTGAGGAGAGGCCTTGTTAAGTTGTTCTCGTGCTCTGACATCTGCATGCTTGAAGACCGTCTACATCGACGAACAGGCAATATAAAACAGCCCTATGTCATTTGAATCTGCTATAATATTTATAATTATGCAGATTGTGTTTTTCGTTCTCACGTCTTTTTTATTATAATAAGTCATATGTTAGATTCGAGTAGATAGATTAGAGTCACAGATCAGTTACGAAAAAAATATTAAATTCTTTAGAAATTTAGTTCATATATCCCTAAGGAACAACCAACTTCGCAGATATTTTATGTTGTTCCTAGACCGAAGACATATTCTCGGGCATTATCGTGCGACGTCGGCCGTTACTTAATGCACTACATCAATTACCCTCACCCATTATTCTGGAACTAAACCTAGCAGTAACTTGGTTTGCTATTAATTGGCACTATTTTCTAATCTTTCCAGAGCTCTGACATACGAGAAGTAAGTTTTACTTAGATATTCTTGGAGAAGGATAGCAATAAAATATCTTATAAAGGTTGACACCTTAAATAATAAATGGAAAGGTCGACTAAGTAAAAAAAAAAGGTAGGGTTACAATCCTATAAGTATTTATATACATATATATATGTATATATATATATATATATATATATATATATATAATATACTCATACATATTTATGTAGTAAATTTTGTTTACAACAACTCCCAAGATTTTACATTTAATTATAACGATTTAATTATTTAGAAACTGTGTTGAGATTATTTAAGAACCTCTGATACAGAAGTTGCCAGCTTTTGTTACTTCTAAATTTAAAGTCAGGAATATCAAAACACTGTAAATGACCTTTTAAGAACGTTATTTTTGATATTCATTTGAACATAAACCAAATGACAAGTCACTGGAAATTTGAAAAACAAAATCGCAAAAAAAAAGGTCTACTTATAAATGTTTTAGGCAATTGTTTTAAGCTTTAGATATTTAGTACCTATTAATTCTTTTGGATTTTATTTCACGATATAAATAGTCCAATCGATTTTCCTACGTAGCAAATGTGCACCGTTTTGCAATTCCTGTAAATCACTGCTACTAAAATTCTAGTATAAATTACAATTTTACACTGTCCTGACAAAAGATTTACCCAGAAACAGCCTTTTAATATAAAACCCTTATTTCTCATAAAATTCGACGCACTCTCCAAAAAAGTAAGAAGTGTTATTTGCATTCTAGAGGAACGAGCAGAACGGTCCCTCATTACCGTTATGAAATCTACATATTACGAGTCCGCGGGCGCACGAATGATCACACGCGTTCAATTTAATTTCCAGCATAATGAAATCCTCTCTGAATTAAAGTGGGTTTTTGAATAACATTCCCTTCACACTCCAATGTGATGTAGAGTTTTTACTGGAATAAGTATCATGTCTGTTAGTAGTTATCATATCTGTATCAAGACACCCGGGATGAGCATACGCGAGATGAGTTTTTTTATGATAGTAAGTGACAGACGTAGTAAGTGACACGTCTGTCCATAGCAGTTGCTGTGCCACTCAGAGCTTTAAATCGCAGAGATCTGTGGGGCACTGTCGCTGCGCCCGTCATGCTGAGATGTAAGTTGATATGTCCCATGCGCCTGTATTTCATCAGCACTCCTACTCTTCAAAACCGGAACGCAGTAATGCTCACATTATTGCGTGGCGGTAGAAATAGGTAATGTGGCAGTACTTCACTGGACGAACTCTTTCACAATGAGCTCTATTACTACTAAAGATTACTAAGATTTATGATGCTGCCATTAAGCTTGACATCCTTTTCGAAGTGAGGCGATACTTCACACCGCGATAGTTGCTTCAACTGTGTCAAGCACAAGTCCGGTCATATATGGAGTACATCTGGCACCTGTGGGATGGTTTTGCTAAAAACCAACTGGCCACACTGAATTCACTAGAAAAGCGTGCCAAAAGGCTTATACCTATACCTATAGACTCGAATTTAGTAGCGGTAAAGCTGCAGAACCTTGAACACCGCAGTAAATTTGCCTACTTATCGGTTTTCTACAGAATATGTCACGGAGAGTGTACGATGGAATTACATGATTTAATTCCGCCTTTCCCATTTCATCACCGTAGGCAGGGGTTCCACGCCTATGTTGTGGATATTCCAAAGATTCGCACGAAGCAATTCGCTTCCACATTTATATGGCAAACTGCAAAAGGAGTGGAATTCCCTGCCTGCAGACATATTCCCTGAACGCTATAACTTGAACCTTTTCAAGGCGAGAGTGAATAGGCACTATTTAAATGTGCATGCTACATCGTCGATCTCATCGTCGTTTTCCATCAGATGAGATGGAGGTCAAATGAAAGAAAAATATTTACTTATAAAAAAAAATTATCACCATAGTGCGTACTTGATGTGTGCCTTATTGATCCAAAAATAGGGGATTTACTACGTGCTTTTTTGGGTGCAAATAGGGGTGTCGAATAAATTGACAAACGTATGAATAAACTTGGGCAGATGAGCGTTGTCCTTTGTGTATTACACTGCAGCTTTCGTGCCACCCTTAACTCGATTGCCAAGTGTATATAGTAACCATACGGTTAGGAGAAAAGCTTTGTTTTTGGAAAGGTCTGTGATTGTGCCTTTTTTAGTAGACTTTTTATATATATATTGCGAAAGATAAATTACTAAACTAATTCTAACAAATAACTAAGACAATTTCTAAATGTCTTTTTGTTTCCAGTACATTAATTTATTTCGTTTTACAGCGTCTCTTTAAAATCACTGGAGGCACAACTTCTAAAGCGTAACGGGCTGAATACATAATAATGAGGATTGGTTTATTTAAGTCGGCTCGTACTCGGAGCTACTTGAGAATATTAAAGGCTAGCTACCGTCCATGACTTCGTTCGTGAGGTACACGGACAAAAGTACCCCGTGCACGAATACAGACCGTAAATCATTAATTCAATATTTAAATTCGCTCAGCAGTGAGTTGAGTGTCCAAAGTTTGTCCACATTTTCGCATTTTTGAGCGGAAAATGGGACATAATAAAAAATATGATACAATTCTGAATTAAGGCACAAACACAAAAGTTACTTGCTGTATTAATGAAATGCCACCGACGTCGTACAGTTCGGTATTTATAAATACAACCACAATGTCCTATTGTTACGGTAAGTAAAGTAATAGAACAGAAATTGTATCTCAGAAAAGTAAACATTATAGAAACATTTTGATCCGAACGAAAATATAGTTCAGGGATCTCTATAGTGCAATTGTGAATATATTTCTAAAGCCCCCTCTGTCGAGGCCTCCTCACGTATTCTCGCACGTAATCGTCTTTTATGTAAAACCATTATCGGAATAATGACTTTGCCTTATGCCTATAAGGCGAAGCAGTCCCCAGGTGAACTTGAAAGCTGATTTAAATGGCATATATATATTTTTCAAACTACCAATGTTTCGGCCTTTTTACAGGTCCCACGGTCACGTGGCCGTTTATACATTTTTAAGAACTTAGAGAATAAGTAATGAAACTTTTCCCGGTGTAATCACGTGTATTTGACTGACACGTGACCATAGCGACCTATAAAGAGTTCATAAGTTTAAGTTCAGACGGACGCACAGCTGCCGCGCGTCTCGGCACGGCACACGCGACACGTTGACGCGCGTTGAAACGTTCAGATGACGAAAGGAAACGCGCCGCAAGTACTTGCAATGAAGGATAATCTGAACGGATACTTCTCCAGTTACACGAGGAGAAAGTTTTTGTGCGGCCGCCGAGCGGAGACCTCCCGGTTCCCATACCTTCATGTACATTAGTGGCGAATTTGAATTCTATTCACTAGGCACAATATTTAAATTCCTTTGAATAATACAACCGCGTGGTCGCCGTGGGGCCGCCGCACGGGCCGCCGCGTAGACCAAATTCAAGCCAGACTCGCCCGCGTGCGGGACGCTCATTTAAGTTAAAACGTAAAAGCTAAATAGATAGAGCGTATTCTGCCATGACAGACGCACGCGGTCGCCGCACGGCGCGATGAAATTGGTGTCGAATAAATGCGCCCTAAGTCCAAAGCGTGACGCGCGTTTTGAAATATTTCCACCTCCTCAGTACATATGAATGAGTGTATGTTATTTTTATAATATCAAGTGACGGGACGAACAAGTCGTGCGCCTGATCGTAAGCTACACACCTATCCTTAACAGTTACAGTGCCACTCAGAGCAAATCGCAAAGATTTGAAGGGCACTTATACTGCGCCCGTCACTCTGAGACGTTTGTTGACAAGTCTCATGTGACTATATTTTCACCAGCACCCTTACCCTTCAAAACCGGAATACAGTAGTACTGACATTACTGCATGGCGGCAGAAATAGGTAAGATGACAGTACTTCCCTGGACGAACTCTTTCACAAGCAGCTCTATTACAACTAATATGTAAAATTATGTAATGTAAAAAATAGAAGCATGTAAAATGTATGAATTTCTAGATTTTTGTCACCTGAATTTATGTCATATTTATATCTGCTCAATTCATGGACTTGTTCTTTATTTAATATTTTTTTTTACAAAACGTACTTACGTAAACAACTGCTTACGTAGACAAGAGAACTTTCTAATAAGATTTATTTTGGATACATGTAATTGAATACCTTCCAAGCTCATCTTCATAACTTAAAATTGGGTAGCTAAATACAAAGTTGGTTAGTTTTAGCATAAAAACTAAATAAGATCGTACAAACGAGTAAAAAGCAGTTTATACGCCAATTGCCCTATTTAAATAACCGTGAGTTTATAACAATATCATTGTAAGTATATGCCAGTTCTGATTACATAGATATATTTAGTAGGGTAAATTGGGAGTTTCGCTCAAACATGTAGATTTAGGCCTGAATCTAACCAATTTGATCGTATATATATATGTAATTTCTTAGTGACAAATGAATTATCGATAACACGATATGGCTAAGGTTGTGTGTTGTGTTGATGTGTGCGTGAGATTGTACGTATGTATGTGGTGTATCATCAACATCGTCTTTCTTTAATCTAACCTAACACTGGAATTGAGTAATTTGTGTGCAAAAGACTATCTTTCGGTTGTAGAGTACAAAAGGATAAACTCTCTACTACCACACTTAGTATACAAAGTGTAAATTGTGGTGACTTTGTTACATACTTCATATAAAGTTAGAAAGTAAACTATCTCTCAACAAAGTTTGGTTGTTTCTATCCGTTTAGATTGAAAAGCACTATTGGTAGAAAGACTAACACGTATATTTTGTCGTTTCCACGATTCAACCATCATTTACCTTATTTTTGGTAACAGTAGAGAAAGTTCTTTGTTAAAGAGTTCGTCCTGGAAAGTAGTGCCACCTCACCTATTTCTGCCGCCAAACAGTAATGTGAGCATTACTGTGTTCCGGTTTTGACGAGTGAGGGTGTGTGCGAAATTACAGACACATGGGTCTGGTCAACTTAGTCTCTAGGTGATGGGCACAGTGGCAATGTCCCTCGTATATTTGCGATTTAAGCACGGAGTGTCACTGCAACTGCTATGGACAGGCGCATATGACTAGTTCATCCCGTCAGTAGGTATCATTAAAAAAAGACGTCACTTGAGAATTTGATATTTGTATTCGATGTCAAATTGACATCCACGACTGCGACTTACGGAATTTCATTCCTCTGAAACATATGTCAAACTAAACTACAGAGTTTATCTTAAAATGATAATGTCAAAATGACGTTTTTTGACACATGGCGTCATATTCAAGATAACGGTTTAAGGGGTAAGTATGTTAGTGAAATTACAGACACATGAGACTTTTTAACTGATGTCTCAGAGTCACGGGCGCAGTGGCAGTATGTACATGGCAAAATAATAATCATTAAAACTCTTTGCCACACTCTTCATGTTCGTTATTGAAATCAGTTCTCTGTAGTCTTTTTCTCTAGTACTTCGGCAGGCATAAATCATTTCATTATTGTCATGTCGTCATTGAAGTTTATAGAAGACTGTTGTCAGAATAAATGGACCGGTTGGGAAAGTAATTTTTCAAGCGCGAGGTTTAGATATTTTACAAGCAAATTGGATGTCGGATCGGAGTAGGTAGTGGAGAAACGCCAATCTGAATGTGATTAGCAGAGACTAGCTCAAACAACAATTTATTTTTCACCTCACTAGTTCGGAAAAACTTACTTTCTTATTAGAAATCTGCGCGCAAAAACGATTTTTCCAGCGCGGAAAAGTTTTTTGAAATTCGAGCTTGACGATGGACTGTGGTGCTCCTAACTTTTTCTTTCGATAAACATAATGCCACGCGATTTGACATATATTATGTAATACAAATCCGTTGGTAGGGGACAGTCGTCAATATCGTACCGCCGTTTAAATCGTACCACTTTTAAATTTCCTACTAAATGGCTAGTCTTTTGCACTGGTAGCATCAAATCATGCTCCCTGTAATTCCCCCAATAGCCCGCCATTTCGAGTCGGCATCTATCGAAAACTGTGTGTACAAGCGAAAAAAATATTTTAGAGTTCGATTTAAATTTTCATATTAATTTATAAGGACGTAACGCGTGACGAAAGGTAAGCAAAAATAACGATGTCTACGTATTTTACCCACAAAATTAAACTGGTTTATTGTGGATTTTTGCGAATTGTTTTATGGTTACGTTTCTTTTTTTTTTAAATGATATAGTTCGTTAAATTCTACCACCCGTAGTTTTTTATATTGTACCGGTACGATTTAACGGACTTGTGAACAAAATATTATACTGAGAGCTATAGAAATACATCCAGTCTTTACAAAAATCAACTAGAAAAGAAAAAGGAAAGACAAGAAAGCGGAAGAAAACTAAAATAAAAGTAAAAAAATAATAATTGTAAGATCCAAGAGTGACCAAAGAGCAAACAAAGAAAATAAAAAGAAAATAGTGATATGAGACTATTTGTGCAAAATGCAATCGTTGTTAGTAATAAAAAGGGTCCAAAAGTGGACTGGATTCAATGTGTTCGTTATCAAAGGTTTGAGACATGCACTTCTAATCCAAACATTTGTGTTAGCCGTTTCCACTAATACCTATTAGTTTTTTTTCTTAAATTTAAGTGGAAAATATAATACACAGTTTTATTTGATCTTTAATAATATAACTTGGAGTTAAATTTTTTAATGATGCCAAAAATAAATATTTTGATTTTTATCAAACTTTTTTTTTATCAAACTTTTTAGTTTGTTTATTTTTTTCTACTTTCCTGTGGTACGATTTAAACAAATAGTCGGATAAATCGTACCGATGGCAAACTTCAGCAAAAACATATATTTTGCGATGTTATAATAAAAGTAAGACACTGGTTTGTCTGCCCGTGGTGGCCAAGATATTGGACTTTATTGGACGTATTCGTTCATCTGTGTAAGTCGCTTTACAAACGAAATACCCGAGTCTAAGGCAAAACTGGTACAATATAACTGACTCTCCCCTATAATTTACTCTTATTATAGTTGACATGAAATTGACAACGAGAAGTAATTTTGTTTAGTAAATTATTTTGTTATAGTTCAGCTGTTTTTCTTTCATTTATCATTTTCCTCGCTGTAGTGAGGTGAGAAGTTATGTGTTTCGCTCGGCTGCAAACTTGTTTTACGTCTCGAGGCTTGAAACCCTCGCTACGCCCAGGTTTCAATTCAAACACTCGCGTCAAACAATAACTTTGCAGCCTTGCATAACAAATAACAATTATTATTTTGATCGAACTATCTTAAGGCCAGTTATAAGAATATTTTATTTGTTTGTTGATCGATAATAAGAGAAACATAACAATTCAATTTGGTTACTAACATCCACGAAGACTTATAAATAGATACGCAAGAAATAAAAGATTCCTCTAAAGGCGTCGTGCAGTATTAACTGTTGAAATTCGTTAATATTAAGTGAGTTTACTAGGCGTTTACTTGGTATGATAAAAATAAACTATGAATTAGCCTTTTTTCGTAATAATTTACGTTTGTAATAAATCTACTGTGTAGGCTTTAACAAAGCACCTATATTAAATTTTTTAATAAAGTAACTTTAATAAAAACCTTTCCGTTTATTTTGTTCATTAAAGCCACTCGTTCTTTTTTATTTGCATTTCGTTGTCTACACGCGTTAACTAAATGTGAATACTTATGTCGGAATAAAACCAGTAGACTAAAGCCCTTCAGAGATTGAATTTATAAAGTTTTCTGTTTATACCTGTGATGGGAAGAAAGTTTTTGTAAAACTGCACATCCTTATTCTGTTTATTACTTGTTCGCTGTTGAATACCGGGGTTCCACAAGGATGTGTGCTATGCCCAACTTTGTACTGGCATGACAATTGAAATATTTTAGCGTCAACTAGGACGCTTCTAAGCTGCTAGGAAGACGTTAAAGATATGTGCGATGCTAGAATTCTTTATCCATGCCCCTATTTTCTTTGTTGTACGTATATAAATTGTTTATGTGGTTAACTTATTTGCTGGTGAAGTTTCTCTATTTGATGCTATTCTATTTATTCACATTAAGCTTTCTTTATTAAAAAGCAATACGAGTACGTAGAGTAGTATTCATTTTGTGATATTCATTGAATTAGTATTCATCATCAATCAGTTTATCGAACGAAACTATTTTCCAATATTGAAAGTACCCAGTGAGTTTAGCCAATTTTTTTTATACTTCATTGTTTACCTCAAGGAAAATTATTCATTGTTATCGTTCGCTGCAGTAATATCCTGTACTATATACAGAAGTTTCATAATACTGTAGTGCATTTGCTCGTATATTAAAGTATATTTAAGAGGATAGTATGTGACAGGAAATACTGTAGCAGCGGGCGGTGTAGGTATTTGATTTCCAACTAATGTTATCATAGTCATCCATGTGTTATTGGTGTCTCCTCTATTAGGGTATTGTAGTGTTCTAGAGTCACGTGGTGTCTCTAACGCGCGGTTGTGTTTTCGTAGACCATTAAAAAAGCAGATAGCCTATATAAGTATACAGCTAGACACAAAGAGAAGGCTTGTGGCTGCAGTTACATGAGTCCAGTGCGGATTGGTAACTTCACACACATAATTAAATTGATTTCTTCGCGATGTTTCCCTTCATCAAAAACTTTCGTATTAAATTCGCAAATAAATTTTTAAAAACTTACAGGTGCAAGCCCGGATTCGAATTCAAGACCATTTGCTTGAGAGGTTAATATTAAAAAAGGAGATTGCCCATTACAGTATGGACAAAAGTACTGACTCTAATATTTTTGTGTCCTGATGAAAATACCTTTTTTTGTTTATGTAGCCTTGGTGAATTACATGTACGAAGTTAGGTCAATATTAATTTCAGGAGTTAATGTTTATATAGATATTGAAGAAAATGTGTTTGGTTTTTAGGTTATAGTAGAAGCACAGAAATATGGCCTTTGAGTAGCTTACTAGATTTGGATTTAAAAGAACTTTTGCGTGGAAATTGGGAAGGCTTAGTTTTTTTTTTTTTTTTTTTATTGTGACTCGGCAAAATGACTGCACCGCGCCTGATGGAAAGTGCGAATACAGTCCAGAGATGAGAGTAACGGATGGAAAACACAAATATCTTCACTCCGTCACTATCATTTTGCCGGTCTGGCCAAATGCTTCTTCACACTACGTTTGAAGGACCCGATGTTATAGAGGGGAGGGAATACATGCGCCGGGAGTTGGTTCCACAATTTGATGGTTCGGCATAAAAACGAATTGCCAAACTTTTTAGTGCGGGACGGTATTGAACTGACCGTCCAACTGTGGCAACGCAGTCCGGCACGGGTGGTCCGCTGATGGAAAGGAGAGGAAGGGACAAGGTTGAATAACTCTTCAGAGCACTCACCGTGGTACAGACGATAGAATACGCTAAGAGACGCTATATCTCTGCGAAGCTGTAACGACTCCGCATGCTCAGTTACATGAGGATCGTTGACAACACGGAAGGCGTAGCGCTGCAGTCCATCTAGGGCATCGAGCAAGTACTTGGCAGAGCCGTCCCAAAGGTGCGAACAGTACTCCATGCTGCTTCGGACCTGAGCTTTATACAACAGGTATCGCAGCTCTGGAGTAAAAAATCGGTGCACCTTGTTCAGGATGCCAAGCTTGCGCGACGCGGTACAGATGACGCTCTCGATGTAATCTTTGTTGCTCATGTCCTTCCGTGCTCCATACTCATAATAATTGTTATTAGAAGGTACACAAAATGGTTTAGGCCATGAAGAAAACCGTCTCGTCGTCACCCTTATACGACGAGATCAAGCCGAATGCAGCGCAGCGCAGCTTAAGACGTTGCTTGGCCAAGCCGAATGCAGCGTAAAGTAGCTTAATTGTTTATAGCGTATGAATAAAATGATAACAACAACAACAAACGCGCGGTACAGCAACAAATCCATCTTTTTAAGTAACGTTAGATGAAGAATAAATAAAACAATTTATAGTATACACATATATAACATAATCTATCGATTTCAGACGATCTTTACTTTGCCCCAACACTAACATAAATGGCGGAATGTGGTTGAGTTGTAAAACGGTGGTTAAATTGTTTATTAATTTAAAATATATTAATCCGGAAAGGTATTTCTTAGCAAAAAAGCTCAAATACTTGAAATATTTTAGTTTGATTTTTTGTTTGCAAATTATTGAGAAACAACATCTCTTTTAAAAGTACTGTTCGTAGGCATTCTCCTTTATGAAAGTCTTTGGGGATACCATGTGCCTCTAGGACATGTGACAGGTCAAGGAGAAGGTTTAAGCATTATAGTTCACTACAGTGGCCCAATGTGGGTTGTGGACTTGGCACGTTTTCCAGGGTCTGTAAACCTTTAGTTTCTCCTTTATCGTTAGCGAGAGATATTCCTATTAAAATTCACAAATGTTAGGAGCTTAGAAAATAATAACATGGGTACATTCCGTTACATCTATTCGAACTATCCACATCCCAATTGAGAAGCAATCTTTCTCCAACTGAACTATGACTGTTAAACTGATATAATCACATGGAATGAGTTCAGGCACCTTGAATTTTTTAAATTAAAAAAAAATAAAACAAAAGAAATTATCGAAGTGATATTAATTAATTAATTATTGACATATATTATATGATACAATATATGTCACACAACTACACCAATGACTGGTCTCAAACTACAAAATGTTTTATATTATCAGGTGACGGGACAAATAAGTCGTATGCTTGGTGGTAAATGATGGGTTCGTTCGTTATGCCCCAGGTTTATTATACCCCCGTGGTGTATGCCCCCAATTTGGGTTAGGTACGATAAATGTAATTCAGAGCTATTTTTGTAATAAAATGAACTAGCAGACATAAAACTGCTTTTACAAAACAAAAAAAAAATGTAATATTAGCCGCTATGAAAATAATTTGAAATAACATGAACTTAATATAAAACCTTTTTGGTACACTGGATCAAATAATTACAAGTCAAAATTATTCAAATTATTTATTAATACAGTAACAACTTAACAAGATAGTATAAAAATAATTCTATAAATCAAAATAACTTTTTTTAGTAAGTTTATGAATAATTCGCATTTTACTAGATGGGTACTATTTTACCAATACAAGTTTATAAACAACCTATAGTAATGAAGTCATGACTGAAACATAAACATTTTAGTTGTTAACAGTACTTAATGCAAATAGACTAGATATCTGATAAAAAAGTTGATGCAAAATTTATTAAAATCGAGGGCACATACCACTGGGGACTAACAAACCGGGGGCATAACGAACGAACCCTAAACGACGCACCTACACCCATTAGTTGTAGTGGCACTAAAAGCTTTAAATCGCAAAGATCTGAGAGGCACTCAGTGCCACTACTCCCGTCAGGCACCATGAGACGTAAAACTGACGAATCAGTGACAAGTCCCATATACCTGTAATTTCACCGATACCGGAATGCAGTAATGCTCATATTACTGCTTGGCGGGTGTGGGAGGAATAGGTAATTTAGAAGAGTTCATTACACAAATTGGTTTTACCGTGAATCAAACCCAGTCTGGTGATGACCCAGACTCGTCACCGCCAGTGTCGTCAACAATTTCATCTTTATAATGATTCGTGAATTTTTTTTTGTAAGCTGGCTGTAGTCATTGCCAAAGAGTATTAATGGGATATTATTTTGCGTAATTACATAATCAAATTTAAAGTACTCTCGTTTGTACTTATTTCATAATAAAGATATTAGTAGATAACGAGGAACCCATTAACTCAGTAAAAACGAAGCCATTTAATTTTCACGCATCCATTGCGGAGTAAACGACAAATTAGAGCGAACAAGAGATTTCCCTAATGATGCGTCCTATTAACATGAGAGGCCGTAATGATGCTACCATATGCAATTTTTGACCTTAATCGGTATTGAAAGAGAGTGGAAAATATAAATTCTTGTTTATTTGTTTTAGAGATAACAGGTTTTACGTAAGCTAAAAAATAAGAACAACAATAGACTCACTCACTTTTGAAGGTAGATTGGAACGAGATTTATTAGAAGTACATTTGCTTGGGGGTTTAGTTCCTAATATTAAATACAAAATGATATTAGAACGCTATAGGGATATCACACATATTGATGGGGAATGCCACTGAGTTGGCCAGAAAAAGCTTTCTGTCCACGTAATAAGAGTGAAAGAGACAGACGGTTTACGTAAACGGTCCGAGCGGAAGCATAACGCCTTTTTCAGTCTTATCGCACGGATAAAAAGCTTTTTCTAAATAGTTCAAGCCGATTTCGCTCCACTAAGGTCTTTAATTTGATAAAAAATAAATTCCCTTGATAAAAATACCATATAAGGTAGCCACGTCGTGGCGACAGACGCTGGTTCGAGTCCAGTCGAAAAGAATGAATTCTTTTTTGTATTAATTGTTCGATCTTTGTATCTATAATAATAACAAACTAGTCAAGTACTTTCAGAAAAAATAGACGAATATGATGGTAGTAAAAACATGATATTCAATTAAAATAATAATTGCAATTAAGAGTCGATGCTACCTCAGCTCAAATTCTAAATCTTTCCGTACTAATACGGTTCATTGCCCTTGGGTCGAGCAGCAAGGATGCTGGCTTTGTTTCAGAATTTATTTTTTTTACTAATGAAATAAAAGCTATTTGAAAAATATGTACCGTATACTGTACACTTTTATTTAATTCAGCTGATATAAAAATCATTGGTATACGTAAAGTATCTATTGAATAAGGTTTTCTTATAAAATTTCGAGGTAAGTTTGTGTTTTATTGTGAAAATTTTTAGGAATTTTGTTTTCTCACCGTACACCAATCAGTGTAGGTACATCCTCAATTTTAGTATATAATTTTTTCAATGTGATGGATTCGACACTTTCACTGTTATGCGGAATCAAGCAAAGCCATTTGAGGTTGTATCGACTCTTAGTATTGCGACATTTCTGTCAGTTGTCTTGTAGAGGTGAAGCAACTTTCATAACTTTCCACAGGTGGCGCTACGGCTAAACAGCCGTTTAAACCCAACACAAAGACACGCAGTAAGCATATAAAGAAGTTCGTAAGATCTGCTGACTCAATCCGTAGCTCAATTGACAGTGCGGTAACCACGTTAAGGCGACAGGCGCTGGTTCTAGTCCAATCGGAGCGATTGAAATTTTTCTTTGTATTTGTTCGATCTTTATGTCAATAATAATAACAAACTGGTAGTGAAACCATCATGATATGTAATAAAAATAAAATACTACAAGATATTGAAGAAATACCAAGTACATGTGTTTTATTTTGTCATTTTTGTTATGCCACCGAACTACAGATAAATTTAAACTTTATTCAACGTAACGCGAGTTTCTTAGCTCAAGTTAGACATAAAACTTTAACATTTGTTCTTTGGTCGTAGGATGATTTAATAACACAAGGGCTTAATTCAGTCATGTAATCTTAACTTTTTATGTTACACAGGGTGTATGTAAGGCGATTATTCCGTAAATATAAGAGACATCAAAAACCTTTAAACTGATATCGAAGTACGATACCTAATAAGTAAAACGACAACAATAATTGGGTAATTTTCATAAAATCTCGAAATTCTTGTCCTTTAGCTTTATAAAAAAAGTATTTGATTCTTGCCGCAAAAATTGCAAATTATAATTCAAATGCCACTAATGCCTACATAAAATATTGGTTACTTTATTTAAATAAAAATAATAATAATGCGAAAGTGTCGCCAAAATCATTCCCTCACATGTCCCAAGTTCGACAATCAAACACGTTCTGTGCTGTAAATCAACACGTTTAACAAAAATAACATTTAAATTTTAATATTCGATCAAATACAATATGTTTTTGCGAAATTAAAGCTATCCTGTGGTAAAAACACGATAAATTTTAAAAATGTATTCATGTCCCAACCAAAATATCATTCCCTCACGCTTTGACCTTCACTCGATTTGTGAACGCATTTTTAATCTTTGGTAAATGCACTTATAAGTTTTCGAAAGATAGCAAGCACTGTAAACGTTTCAAAATGACGATATTAAACTTATATGTGTAGAAAAATTCTACTATGAAAATATTAATTTAAAATTATAATAGTAACATTTTTGACAGTCATTCCCTCACATCATATAAAAATAAGTTAAGCATTTGATTTTATTTATTAATTATAGACTCATATTAGTTATTCATAGCAGTAAGCTTACACAAAATATTAAGTCCAAAAGTAAGTTTATAACGCTACTTTTTCTTGGTTTATTTTGAGTTCGTCATTCCCTCAACCTCAAATGTTCTAACTACCTCTTTTTCTTGTTTTAAATTGAAAAGTCATTTATTTTGGAGACCACTATATCATCAAAAACTATTTGCATAAGTACTATGAAATTTACAAAAAATTAATACAAATTGCCCCTTATAATTTTCATAAATATCGAAAGCACAAATTTCGGAATTTCATGAGAACTGCCCAACTATTTTATAATAAAACTAGAAATATTCAAAATTTTAATATTCAACGCTCCCATACATATAATACGATATTCATAGAGAGGCTTTAGTTGACTACTTCAAGAGATAAAAATAAGTTAAAAGAAGTAATTATAACAAAACCATACAACTTTGCTCTATACCCTGATTTATGAAATCGTCAAATGACATTGATAAAGTATCTTTTTGTTTTATATTATGATACGGTGAAAGCGATGACGGTACACGTTTATCTAGAAAAAAATGCCTTTGCACTCATGGACTTGAATAGATCTAAATTGTAGTTACCGGGAATCACAGATTAGCAGCAGTAGCTGGTAATGTGTTCTATTCCTTTGCAGTACGTATTAAAACGGAGGGAGCAAAGCACTTCGTGCGAAAGGGTGGTATATCAACGACATAGGGCTGGAGTGTTCCGGACTATCTAGTCGACGAGTAATGTTTAGGGTGGAACTAAATTGTGGAGTTCCTGTGCACACTCTCCGAAATGTATCCGATAGAAAACCGACAAGCTGGTCACTTATAGATAGCCTGTGAGATAGATAGTAAAATAATACACTCGTACTGATTGATACAACACGTAATTTGTGAGGTACATTTTTACTAGCAGTAAAGCTCCTAACGTATTTCTGCCACCAATTACTGCGTGAGCATTACCTACTGCGATTCGGTTTTGAAGGGTAAGGTTGGTGGTGAAATTACAGGGAAATGGGACTTGTCAAGTTATGTCTAGGTCACGGGCGCAGTGACAGTGCCTCCAGATCTCTGATATTGAAAGCTCTGAGTGGCACTGCATCTAATATGGACATGCGTGTCGCTTACCAATAGGCACACGACTTGTTCGTTCCGTCACTTAGTATTATAAAAAAAATGTGATGTAGTGACTTCTGGGTTCAAATGTGAGGCCAGCATTACGAGTCTTGTTCTCTTCGAACAATGTTTAGTTTGGATGACTAATAGAATAAGTAGTGTAACTTCATAATATAAACGTAGCAGCGAGGGTTGCATGTGTGCACGCTCGCCGCGCGCTGTGTAACGGACGCACTCATTCGCATAATCTAGCACGATATTTACATTGCACAGCGCGAGTCGCACGCGTCATTCCTTCATTCCAGAATTTAAGCGTTTGCTCAGTATGACGTGAAATAGTAGTTTCAACAAGAGTGCCTTAAATGAAGAATGTCAGTATGTCCTTCTCGATACCTATATAAACATGAGAATCTATTTGCATTGACCTACACCTAAATAGCAATAATAAAGCATTTAAAACAAGTAACGAACAAATAATGATATTAACTAATACATTTTCTTCGAGTCAAATTTATAATTTTTGTTTTATAATGAATCGTTGTATTAAAAACAATCACGCATTTTATTTCTAATAAATTTGTACTCTCATAATCGAGATACCTATCCTCGATGCTGGCATAAAATACCAATATAACGGCGGTTCCACCAACACGCTTGTCCCTTACAGTTGCAGTGCCACTCAGAGCTTTAAATCACAAAGATCTGAGGGACATTGCCCGACACTGAGACATAAGTTAACAAGTCCCATGTGCCTGTAATTTTACGAGCACGTTTATCCTTCGAAACCGGAACGCAGTAATGATCACATATTTGCTTGGCAGCAGAAACAGGTAAGGTGGCAATTCTTCCCTTTTTTCCCAAGGGAATATCCGTCATGGATATCACCGCATCACGGGGAGGCGCGGTGGTAATATGAGACTCTTACTCACTAAAAACCCCCGGGTATTCCCACACCCCGCGTGTGACGGTGCTGTGGCCACGCGGTTTACGATCCACGGCCCCATCTGCGGACTCATCCCTAGTTGATCACCATTCCGCCTCCATCGTTAGTGGCATGCCGGGAATACTTGGCACACCAACCAACCCGTGAATGTAATGGGTGACAAAAGCCCCCGTTTGTAACTCCCAGGGTTCACTCTCACGGCGGCAGTTGGCGGGCATAAGCCAGCCGCCTGCGCCCCTAGCGTTTGCGGTGCATAGGATGAGAGGAAGGATCTTCCTCTCGCTCCCGTTCCGCTGCCTCCTTCCGCCACATTACATCAGTGCAGAAAGAGGCCACCGCACTCCACGCCGTCTCGCTACCGACCATAGCTCGAACTACGGTTGGCAGGAAAAGGTCGTTTTCTACCATTGCGGTCAGAGACGACCGCTGCTCCTTCCACGCCGGACATGCCTGCAGTGTATGTTGCGCCGTATCTTCGGCGCAACCACACTGATGGCATACGGCAGTCGTTTCTCGTCCCACCCTGCACAGGTATTTGCCAAAGCAACCATGCCCTGACAAGACCTGCGCAAGGTGGAAGGAGACTCCTCCACAGGATCGATCCGCCCATTCTATCAGAATGGGTCGAATCGCTCTGATGGTCCAGTGGCCAGACCTCGGCTCCTCTAGCCTCTCTTGCCACTTCCACCCATAATTGTCCGCCATCGATTAATGTGCTCCAGAAGTGGCTCTTCCCTTTTGGCCCTCAGTTCCAATGTCCGCCAATAGATGGCTGACAAGGCCTCCGCGTCCAGATTCCACGGTGGGGTTCCTGCCAAGACGCAGTCCGCCTCGTAAGAGGTGGTGCGGTATGTTCTCGATACCCTGACCGCTAGAACCTATTGCGGTCTCCGCAACATGGTTTTGCCCTGAGCGTTGATGCTGTTCGCTCATATGGGCACCTCGTACAAGGCCATCAAGCGCATCACCCCTATGTATATAGGGGTGATGCGCTCGATGGCCTTGTACGGGCGATGCGCTATATACAGGCTGACTGATATATACAGGCGTCGGCAGTTGGCGCTCGGCTCCCCCACATTCGGTAAAAGCTGACTCAGGGCGGAAGCTGTACCCACCAATTTTGGAGCTAAGAGTCGGAAATGCTCTTCAAACCTCCATCGACTGTCAAGGACCAAGCCCAGGTACTTCATGGTAATCTTAACAGTAATGGAGATTCCTCCAACCACCAATGTCATGCCCTCGCGCGGTGCGTTCCGTGTCCCATGAAAACACACAGCCTCGGACTTCTCTAGCGCCCCAGCCGCCGAATCCTAGCCAGGGTACGGGCAACTCCAGCCGTAGCTAGCACTACGGCCTCCCAATGCGTGCGATCTCGGGCTGTAACCAGGGTGTCGTCGCACAGGGTGTCGTAACACGCCACGTCAACTCCAACAAGGCACTCCCTTCGCAGCACCCAGTCGTACCCGATGTTCCACAGGAGCGGTCCAAGTGGCATCCCTGATCCCTGTGGCGCACCGCACGACACGGTCTTTCGACCAATTCCATCGCGTTTCGGGTAAACTACGGCTCTATCAGCTATCAGAGAGATAGGATTCTATCGTCTTACGTAGATACTCGGGCACGCGACGTAACTTGAGCGCCTCCTGTATGGTGGGCCAGGGCAGCACGTTAAAAGCATTGGCGATGTCAAGAGACACCGCCAACAACACTTCGCGTCTGCCCACTGCGTCGTCCGCCAGGTCCCTCACTCGCACAAGGGCGTCAATGGCAGTCCTTCGCGAGACGAACTCTTTCACAAGGAGCTCTACTGCTACTAAACTCTATTATCTATTATAAACCTCTTAAATTCTTTTCAGGCAAAGAAAGATAAAGTATATATTTTAGTGTAACCAAATGTTTTTTCAGGGAAAACATAAATAAAATTACGCACGAATAAAATAATACATTTCAATCTCGTAATCTCTTCGGGCTTAAAAAATAAAAAAAACGTAATCATAATATTCATACGAGTACTTGTCGTTTCTGTAAAAGTACTTTGGACGTTCATTCTTATATAGGGTTTTTCAACAAGAACATGGTTTTGTAAATCAAAATAAAACAATAAATTTACATGACAACGATTCAATCTTTTATTGTATTAAAAAAAGTAAGGTTTGGCAATTATGAATGAAAAATGATATCTGATAAATATCCACCACGACCACAGTTACAGATGTCGATTCTTTCCTCAAAATTTTAAATCACTTTTTTACAAAATGGTGAGTCTATTTCGTTAATCACTTCACGAATTTTAAGAGTTAAGGCTGCAATCGATTCGATCGGCTCCGTATAGACTCTGTCTTTAACATAACCTCATAAAAAAAATCCTGTGTGGAATCACATGATCGAGCTGGCCACTTAACGGTTGAATTTCGTGAAATTATGCGATCGGGAAATTTGGTTTGCAATAAATTCATTGTTTCGGTGGCTGTGTGACGGTAGACATACAGGTTAATTTATTTCCTTCGATTCGTCATACATTTTTTCGAAATTATGGATATCTATCTAATATAATCAGGTGCAGATTTATTGAAGTTTTTACCCTTTTTATTTTTCCTGTAAAGGTGGTGTTTTGATAATACACGCTAATTCTTTTATTTCATTATATCATGAGAATACTTAATAAAGCACTTGTGTTATGGGAATCGAAAAAAAATTTTCTACGTTGACCCGGCCGGGATTCGAACCCGGGGTCTCGGAGTTGGCGACACTTTAAAACCGGCATGTAGGCCACTCGACATGGAGGCCGTCGAGTGCCGAGTTACTCCGCTAGTATACATACATGTATGCTAGCGGAATAATTTCATAAAAAATAATTGAATATCAATTCAATACAAATTTAGAATAACCTATTACTTTTATACCCAATTGTTGTATTTGTTCTCCCGTGAATCGAATTCAGAAGCTTCTGAATATCCAGTCCTTAACCACTAAGTCACTGAAGTCGTCACATATTATGGTACAATACATTGTATTGTGGAGTGATAAATGGGTTTTCCTCAAAAAACTTCCCCTTGCGCAATCAACTCGTTGAATAAAACGGTCTTTAATTCATAACCTACTTTGTTCAAGAGTTTGAAAAAAATAAACGATGCTAGTCCGAAGAGACCCATATGTCAGTGGAAGTTGCGACGGGCAGGTAAAGTTGGCGACGGCTCTCCCGGCGACGTAGATAATGGTACTTGGCCACTTTTTTGGTTGTTCGCCATCGCCGTTTTACGTCAAAGTTTGGCATTAAAAACAACAAGTGTTTCTTCAGTAGTAAAGTTTATTGTATTCTTTATAATTTTCATATTTATATTCTGCATTATTTGTAGTAAAAACCACTTTAATAGCGCCTTAGATGTGTCATAGAGAGCGATAATGATATAAAACTAGTAGATATGTAGCAACATAGACCAAAGGTAGCAATATCTATCTGTCTTGCTTTGTATTTGATTACACTTTTACTGCGATCTATCAACCTATGTACATGTAGTTAGAAGAAATCTTTAAACGAATTGCTCGCCTTTTCTCACTAATTTTGTAGTTATATTACAATAAGGTACGACAAGGTGTTTACATATATTTACATATTATACCTATATCGTATCAGTGCTGCGGTTTATTTACCCAAACGCTCGCCTAAGAGGAGACCCGTGCCCAGCAGTGGGGCGTATAAATGGATTGACGATAAAACGAGCATTGCCATAAAAATGGAATTTGAGCGGCAATCGAACTTATGATTAAAACCCTTTAAAACCATGAAAAAAGCTGTTGCTCCGTTCTGATCTTATCTATTTTATACCGATTTCTGTATGGAACAGATGTTCTTTTTTTCACTGATATTGTTAAACCATATCGACGCTTGAAAGACAAAATGGGGTAAGCGACACTTTTGGGTCATATTGAGTTATATGTACCGTTGTAATCAGAAACATTAGCTGATTCCAACGGTATATAACTCAATATGACCAAAAGTGTCGCTTATCCCATTTTGTCTTTCAAGCGTCGTTATGATATCAGTTTGGTATTCTAACATTACGTCTGAATCCTGACCAATAAACAGAAATATTCTCTTCATATTGATTGAAGAAACGTCAACTTTTCTTATATACCTATATAATACATACTCGAATGGCATGGTTTTATGTGCGCAGTTCCTTTCCTGAGAGAAACTTTATTATGTAGTTCTGTTTCAAACTCTGTTTCTGTCCCGAGATTTATTCCATGGGGATTACATTTTTGAAATATGCAAAGAAAATGCCCATGCCCATTTTACTTTATATAATCACGGTGAAAAAGTATGAACTTGATAATACATATGTTGTAACGTAAATACAGTCGGTAGGTTTGCAGGGTAAAAATGAAAAACAGCATGGTTGTTTTGTCCGTGTTTACATCACTATTTCTATCATAGAAATAGGTATGTCTAAATAGACGCCACAAGTCTACCTATTTTGCGTGCTCAATGTAAGCTATAAACGTTTAGTTGCCGCCGTTACCCTTCAGAACGCGCCCGGCCGTTATTAAACTTACCGTAGTTAAACATCAATTGAAAACGCGAAAAATGCCTAATTGTGCCATTAATATGAATAAACAGGGACGTTTCATTTCCTTTCCACGGTTAAGTAATTTTGTAATCAGAATATACATAATTTATTTTAAAATCACTTGTAATTTTGTATGAATTTCGAGAAAATAAATATGCAAACATGTGTATGCACCGTGATTCGTAATACATTGGGCTTTTACTTGGTGCGGTACACTCGTGGTCCTTCTTTAGTAGACCATGAATATCGAACGGGCGAACTTTTGCATAGTGCAGTCAGTTTCAAAGTGCTTGTTTAAGGTCAAATTTTACGATTAGTTACGTTCACTTGTTGCAACACAGTTCTCGATTCTGATCGATTTAGAAAACAAAGGGATGATAATTCTTAACACATTAGAAAATGTTATGAAAGTATCCTATAAAGCTTGTTGTTGTTTTTTTTTTTAGTATTCCGGAGCAACTTTCTTTTTCAAAACACGCATTAATAAAGGACTTATTTATCTTATTAAGATTAATAGAATTTTACTATATTAATATTTCATAATCTACAGATACTTGAAAACTCATTATTCTATATAAGTGCTGCGTCCAAGTCTTCGATTTAATCAGTCGCTTTACTGAATGTTTGTTGAATACGGCGAGTTACTGTAAGTTTTTAAAAGATTTAGTTTTTAATCTTATAATTTATACTTTCTTTATTATTATTATAATAATCTATATAATAATTTTCTTTTTTAATTTTTCAATTTTACTAATTAAGTTACACATTGACGGATCTTGTTCCGTTACACTGGAGGCGATATTCGACCAAAAGTGTATAGTTTCATATGTGTTGACTGTAAATCGTAAAGTTACTTTTAAATAGTGCCAAAGAATTTGACGCAATACTTAATTAAAATGTACGAATATAACATTAGTTCTATAATGCCGTTCTCAAATAGCAAAGTGATGATATATTATATTTGTACGTGTGTTTCATCGCCGATGCCGTTATAAGTTGTTTTCGACACACCCTCAAAACAGTCAGCAATAAAGCGACGGTTGATCAGTAAATATGCGTTTTATTAGTTATTGTACTTAGAATAATAACGCATAGAATGATAGTTTCATATCAAACGAACTGTCACAAGTGAGGCAAAAACCAAATTCATGTAGGCGTAAGCAACTTGTAACTACGCTCGTCGGCACGCACACAAATATACAAATAATGATGCCATGGAATAACATTTCCCTCAAAAGTGGGGAAATTGTATCTTGCTTAACTCATCATTAAGTTAAAGGTGCCTACAGATTTGCCCGACATTGTGGATCAGGTGCCTACAGATATGCTCGGTTTTGTCGATGAAAAACGAATATAGCACTTATTTGTAAATCCAAGATGGCGGACACGATTTTTCAAAATATGCTATATGGGTATCCTTTTCGAGGTATTTGGGGATGCTCATTACGAATATGGCACTCATTTCTAAATCCAAGATGGCGGACACGAGTTTTGAAATAAATGCAATATGGGTATCATTTTCGAGGTACTTGGGGGTGCTCATGATGAATATGGCACTCATTTCTACATCGAAGATGGCGGGCACGATTTTTCAAAAAAATGCAATATGGGTATCATTTTCGAGGTACTTGGGGGTGCTCATTACGAATATGGCACTCATTTCTAAATCCAAGATGGCGGGCACGATTTTTTCAAAAAAATGCAATATGGGTATCATTTTCGAGGTATTTGGGGATGCTCATTACGAATATGGCACTCATTTCTAAATCCAAGATGGCGGACACGAGTTTTCAAATAAATGCAATATGGGTATCATTTTCGAGGTACTTGGGGGTGCTCATTACGAATATGGCACTCATTTGTAAATCCAAGATGGCGGGCATGATTTTTTCAAAAAAATGCTATGTGGGTATCATTTTCGAGGTATTTGGGGATGCTCAATGTGAATATGGCACTATTTGTAAATCCAAGATGGCGGGCACGATTTTTCAAATAATGGCAAGTTGGGTATCGTTTTCGAGGTATTTGGGGGTGCTCATTACGAATATTGCTTTTGTTTGAACTGTCGTGTTTGCCATCTTGGATTTAGAAATGAGTCCCATATTTGTATTGAACATTCCCAAACATCTCGAAAACGATACCCAACTTGCCATTATTCCAAAAATAGCGCCCGCCATCTTGGATTTAGAAATAAGTGCCATATTCGAAACCTAAAACCGAAAATGCCATAAGCAAACATTAAAGAAAATAACTGTTAAAATAGATTAAAAAATCGCTTAAGAATGCTCCCCTTTTAAGAAAATAAAATATTTCAATATAAAATATTTCGCTTGAGTTACGAAAAGAAAGACATAAAATAAGCTATCAAAGTTGTACTGGTGGTGCCAACACTATAGTAGAAACAAATATATACTGTAAATTTGTTGCAATATGTGCTCCAATTCAAATAAAATTAAAATAAATAATTATTCAATAAAGCATGAACGCAGAGCCGTTAAAAGTATTATAAAATAATTAAGTGTCCCAAACACTTACAGGAGTTAACGAAAACATTTAATGTTTATTCGAGTAAATATTAGTTCAAAATGCGCAAATAAATCGAAATTACAGGCACCACTAAAATTTACGTAATATAATTATTTTGATACAGAATAGCAAAATGGGGAGAAAAAAAATTCGTTACTTTGCAACACTTTCGTATCTTGTTGCCGCGAAATTATTTTTCTGTTTTAGTGAATATTTACATAAAAATATGAGTTGAAACGCATTACTTACTTGTGGAATGCGATGTTAGTGTGTATTTTGTTTGTCTGTTGTATTTTTACACCCATTTACCGCACATTTCGTCATTTTTAGCAAAAAATTTTGGAGCTGTTCGCGGTGCAATATGACCTTGAGCACTAACAGCCCGCGCGCTCCTGGGACGCGTTTGGAACCCTCTAACTTGCCTCACTTAGCGTGTGCTGTACATCCCCGAACATATTATTTGGCGATGAGGATGGGATACGTAATAATGTCGTTATACATGGGGAATGGGCTATTTTTCTAAACCGAATGTTAAGTGTAGAGGGCTGGTTGCATTTTCTCATTTGGAATTAAAACCAAAATACTTTTAAAATTAACGCGGTTTATTCCTAAAGGATGGAAAAAAAACATAGGAAATAGTCTAAGGGTTTATTGTAGCAGGTAAGAGACGTCAAAATTGTCTGCGTACCTTTGTACACAGACAATTTTGACAGCAGCGAGATCTTATAAAATGACTTAGATTTACGTACATTCAGCCTAGTTTAAAACAACAAATTGACGAGGATCTATTTATTCTAATATATTAAAATTAAAAACTATAAAAATAAAAAGTATTCAATACTGAGTGAATAACTTTCTCACTGTGAGTGAAATAAAAATGACAATAACAACCGACCCGTGATGAAAGTCCAATATAATAAATATATTAAAGAAAGTACAATATAACAAATAGTCACAATGTAACAATACGTGTAGTACTTTCGAAACGTAAAATGACAAAAAACGCCGCGCGTGCTAGATAAACAAAAATAAGGATTAATTATGTAACATAATAGTTGTGAAAACGGTGTATTCATTGTGTACCTGCTTGCCGGTAGTTTGTATTATACCAATACAAAACTATTCGATGTATACGGTTGCGGTAATAGCATAACAGCCTTTTGTTTTCCGTCTACAAGGCTATTTATACTCCACAAACGTGGGCGATAAGTGACGTACAAATATTGTCATACATTTCATTCTTTTCTTTATTATTTATTTATAGCCAGCCGTAGATTTCGTGACCATGTCTTTTATGTAACTTTCGTGGTAAAACTATTTACAAAATATGTTATTAATGTACGTTTTCCGTTACGCAGTCACGTTTTGATTTATGACTTGAGTTCTATAGTTCAATAATAGAGATTTATTTAATCAAAAATTTACATCGACAGAATGCTCGAGTCATGAATACAAATATCGTTGGTTTTCAAAATTAGTGACCCAATCCAAAGTAGTTCCTTCTTTGACTTTTTACCGAGTTTAATTCAGGTAACAAAAAAATATTGGGAACAGGTTATTGAGGTTTTCATATATTAAAATAATCATATAACAAAGGAAATGAAATTGATTGAAAAAACAAACATATGCGATTTAAATTCGGAAAAATAGTTTCATTTTCTATGTGTAACAATCGCGAAAACCTAAGAACTCGAATCATATGACAAACTTTTCAAATAGGCGACTATTCTGTAGTTCGATGGCTTGTTATTATATTTTTATTTAGAAATGAGTTATTACCGAGTTAAGGTGTATGTAGCAGTAGAGCTCCTTGTGAAAGAGTTCGTCCAAGGAAGTATTGCCACCTTATCTATTTCTGCCGCCTAGCAGAATGTGTATATGTATGTCCTAGCCGATTTCGGCTACAGCGACTGCTATTGTTTAGAATTAGAACTGCGGTTGTTTGCTCTTTCATGTGCCCTTAGATGGCTACAGTAGCCAATCTTATTGGTAAATGTTCGCAAAAAGTGGCGTTACGTAAGGACACCGTCAACATAGTAATAAAAGATGACTGCAGGCGTCTTAGCCTTGAGAGCATCACGCTTCGCATCCAGGTCTGACAGTCTCTGCTCCTCAAATGTTGTCACCTGAGTTTTCACAAAGTGCCTCCACCCAGAACGGCAACTCGACTGCATCTCCCACCTCGAGAGGTCAATGTTGCAACTTTTCATGTGTCTTTTCAGAACATCCTTGTATCTCAAGAACTGGCCGCCTTGCTTCCGCTTGCCATTCTGGATTTCAGAAAAGAAAATACGCTTCGCAACACTCGATTCAGACATGCGCGAGACGTGTCCACACCAACGTAGCTGACGCCCTGAATACCGAAGATATTCACGCGCCGAACCACATCGGTGTTTCTTACCCGATCCGACCACTTGATGTTAAAAATGTCTCGCAGGCACTTAATGTGGAATCTATTTAACCTAGTATAGGACCCATATCTCAGAAGAATAGAGAAGGTTAGGGAGTACAATCGCTGAGTAGACGGATATATAAGATCGTGGGAATGCAGCACCTTGGATCGAAGTTTTCCGAAAGTGGACGCTGCTAATGCAATACGATGGTTTCTTTCGGAATCAAGGTCGCACATTGATGTGATAGTGCTGCCTAAGTCCTTAAACTTCTCCACCTGCTTCAGCTTCATCTCCATCCAAGAAGTATCTCAATCGAAGTGTTGACACCATGCAGGTCCATTGCCATAACTTCAGTTTCAAACACACTAATTTTTATACCGAATCGGAAACAGGCTTTATGAACATCTGACAACAAGGTCTGAAGTCCTTGAGGATTGTTTGATACGAACCATAGATCATCAGCATACAGAATTTCCGTGATAATTGCATGGGAAACTTTGGTGTTCGCCTTTAACCTTGATAGGGTAAAGCCGCCTCTGTCTGTCCGGAAACGTATACCTATGCCACAAGAAGAGTTTTCTAGAACTTCTTCGACCACAACTGCAAAGTACAGTGCGAACAAGATTGGAGCGAGAACACAACCCTGCTTGACACTGCAGCTTACAGAAAAGGACCTCGACTGCTCACCGTTTACGGTTACACAACAGATCATTTCATCACGCAGAATTCGAATAATACGAACTAACTTTTCAGGGCATCCAATGTTTGTCAATATAGTCCATAAGGCCTCCCGTGGCCAAGTAATGTGCGCACATTCCAGGCGCCAAAAACCATTTTATGTGTATTTATAACTAACTTTTTTATTTTGCATCTTCGACCGCGAGAAGTGGGGTGCTAGGGTAACCGCGGCTACTACCTCCCCGTAGTGGTGGGATGAGCATTTTTTTAGGACACCTTTTCTAGTCCCCTCCCCGACTAGCGAGGGAAGCAGTGCCTGTTGAAAAAGGGCTGCTTCGTCACTCAATGGTACTGCTGAATTCACGCTGTCGCCACTCTCCTTGAGCCGCCCACGCGCAGGCTTTGGACAAAGCCGAGCGTGCATTACTACCCGACCTCTCTGCCGCTACTTGTTACCGCAGGACTTAGTCTAATTCGGAGTCCTATAAAGCAAAAGAAGTCATATGCGCCGGATATATTTAAGTGCGTAAGTGGTTGCGCAGGCACAGACGCACTCTCTTGTCCTAATTCACCAACATCTAGTAGAACGGGAGGCCGCTACGACTGGAGGTAAGTTCGGATGCAGTCTCTGGCCGACAGCTCCTCATGACCTCAACTGTCGCCCCTCAACATTGCCTTGCTGACTCGCTGCATTAGCCAAAAACCAATTGCTTATCAGCGCGGTTTGCCTTCTGCACCAAGCCAGGCTTCGTGTACATTGCGGGAGGTGTCCGCAAATAGATTTGCCTGCCGGAGGAAGCGTGTCCCCTCGACCAGGTTTAGCCCACGTACAAAACGTGGTTTACCGGGGTGTGGCCGCTGCGTGCACACACAGCTACTTGGAGCCACTGGCGAGAGTGGTAGGCCGCTTATACCCACGCTGTGCGCCTCCCTGAAGGATCAGTTGACAGCATATTTCGGGTACCTGGCGCCCCACTACACCCCAACCCTACTACGCCGCCTAGCAGAATATGAGCATTACTGCGCTCCGGTTTCGAAGGGTAAGGGTGCGGGTGAAATTACAGGCACATGGGACTTGTCAACTTATGTCTTTGGGTGCAGTAGCAATGCCCCTCAAATCTTCGTGATTTAAAGCTCTTGAGTGGTACTGCAACTGTTATGTACAGGCGTGTGACTTCCCACCAGGCGCACGACACGGTTTGTCTCGTCACTTAGTATTATAAAAAAAGGTTCGCGTATATTGGAGTCAGCCGTGACCATGTGACCTGTAAAGAGCTCGTAAACTTGATTTATTTGAAAAAAGAAATATACGCCATTATAATCCGAACAAAAAATTTATCTTTGCTTTCTTTAATTAAATTTTTATTGAATTGATATTCAATTATTTATTGTGAAATTACTCTACTAGTTTGTTATAATTATTAATACAAAGATCGAACACTCAGAAAAAACACTCAGAAAAAATTCCTTCAATCCGGTCGGATTCGAACCGACGTCTTCTTGCATACCCTGTCAGACGCTATACCAACTAAGCCACGGAACGAACCAACGAACCTCACGAATTCTCCTATGTGCTTGCGTCGTGTCTTTGTACTTGGTCTTTCAACGACTTTTTAGTCGTTGAAAGACCAAGTTTGCTTTCTTTGTTTAAACCATTTTATATCTCTGCACTTGTAGGAGAACTCTTGCGAAGCGAGATTACATCACTGAGTCTATTTTCATGCATGCTTTAGTTTACTTAAGTGTCGATACTACCTCAGCTCGACTTAAAGTTTTCCCGTACTAATACGGTTCATTTTGCTTGGTCGTTGCCACTGCAAGGACACTTTATTTCAGAATTTATTTTTTTACAGTTCAGTTGATATAAAAATACGATTATTGGTGTATGTAAAGTATTTATTGAATACAGCGGCTTTCTTGTACAGTTTCGAGGTAAGTGTCTGTTTTTGTTTTATAGTGAAAATTTTTAGGAATTGTGTTTTCACACTGTATAATAATGAGTGTATATCCTCAATTTAGTATATATTTTTTCCAGAGTGATTGAGTCAACGCTTTCATTGTCTTGCTCTTCTCTAGGTGGGTTTTCACATTTGAGTTGATGATGATGACAATGAACTCTTTTTTAATTTTCTTTATTAATTTTTATTGAACATCGAACAGAAGATAGGAAAAAAAAACAAAAGAGAGCGAACATAAAAAAAAACCTCCTTCAACCTGATAGGACTCGAATCTACGTCTGTGCTAAACCAGGACTATAGCTCTACCAACTAAGCTACAAATCGAATCAGCGAACCTCACGAATTTCTGTGTTTGTTACAGATCTTTTGCGTTGGGTTTGTTATTTATTTATTTTTAAGGGTTATTACTTGTTGCTTATAAGTGTGATGAAGGAAAAAAATGTAAGTAAAGTTGTACAGGCATTCCGCAGAAAGATAAGTATTACAACAAATCCTCATTGGTCCAGTGTAGTAGACCTATTGATTCCATCCTTATAGGAAGGCCTTATTGAGTGGATTGCAAGTGCTCGGGTTTATATAAGCCTTGTTATATGTTGTGAGTGTGAGTGACAGAATTAAGTTTTGCATTTGGGAGTAAAGTTATGAACCAAACGAATATAAGCGATTAGGAATACAGTAATTTCGATTACAGAGTTTGTACTGAAAAATAAATATTTGATGTATAAATGACATTTGACTAAAAAATCCCTAACGTAAATGGAATTTAATTTCATTGGCATTTATTAAATTGAAGTTGTAAAAAAAGATACTGATAAACCATTATATTGTCAGCTGCAATATCAATTAAAATTTCCCATGTTACTCTATAAGGTAGAATAGTCTAAAAGTTTCGAGTCGTTTGGAACAAATCCTCGGCAGGTGCGTGCTACGGGTCTAATTACATGACTGCTAACTTTTTGGGTCGGCAACGACTTGCTCCAACTCTTAACTTTCGCAAAAAACGATAAAAACCGACCCTCAGACGCCCTTCTCGTAAATAACAATAAATCACTAGGATTTTGTGCAATTTTGATGGAACTTTTTCGGGAGCCTTTTTATAGTTTGATTTAGGTGTTGAATCACTATTACTTTAGTCATGATTGGACTATATTTGAAATAAGAACAACTTCGTTTTATTGATAAATCTTTGTGTTTTAACTTTATTA
The DNA here is from genome assembly GCF_003589595.1 of Hyposmocoma kahamanoa. Lineage (NCBI taxonomy): Eukaryota > Metazoa > Arthropoda > Insecta > Lepidoptera > Cosmopterigidae > Hyposmocoma > Hyposmocoma kahamanoa. The sequence continues at coordinate 11,518,550 of NW_020653726.1, forward strand.
TTTGAAAATAAAGTAAAAATCACTTTACTAAACTAAACTTAATCAGGAGCTAAGATTTATTTGCAATAATTTTGAAAATTCTGTTTTTATTGATATGAGCCTAAACGTAAATATTATGCTACCTATTTATGTCGCAATGTACTTAGATAAATATTGAGAATGTCAAATCATAGAAGGTATAAGCAACACATGCTCGCAAAATCTGTAATTGTTACGGTTAATGACGTCTGCACTCAAACCTATAGTACTGTCTTTGTTAATTCGGAGCCACAAGTGGAATATGAAAAAACATCCCAGACACCGTACAAACAGAGTAGTAACGTTGTTAATGATCAGTTTTTTCGTGTATAAATCTATTAAAATCCTACATCAGAACATAGATGGCTTAATTAATAAAGCCGATTTATTGACGGTTTGTTTGGATGATATGGAATACATAGGTAAACGTATAGACATATTATGCTTTACAGAACATAACATGGTACCTGATGATATCTGTTTATTAAGAATACCAGGTTTTATTATTGATGCGTCCTACACACGTAACAGTAGAGATGGTGGTTCTTGCATATTAGTTCGAAAAGGTCTGAAATTTGAAGTTATCACAAATATTATAAAGTTAAATATACCTAATATTTTTGAATGCTGCGCGATAGAATTGATTGACAATAAAATAGTAATTCTGTGTGTATATAGAGTACCGAAATGTAAAGATGCTACAAGAAATTTTCAGTCATTTTTGAACCATTTTGATGATGTTCTAAACCTAATTATATCTAATAACAAAAACAAGATTATAGTATGCGGAGACTTTAATGTAAATATTTAAAAATATCCAAATATACCATCTCGTTTATCCAGCTGATCGAGAGCTATAATCTTAAATTATCAGTTAAAGAGCCCACAAGACCCAGAAGTGGAACATGTTTAGGTAATTTTATTCATAATATACGCGGTGGAATAACTGAACTTTGTGAATTAGCTCTTTCGGACCATAAAGCACAACTCATGACATGCCCAGTTAAGCAAACCTGCACATATAATTATTGGTTCTGCATGAAACGAAACTATTGTCAAGAGAATCTTGAAAAATTTAGAAAATATCTAATTCAATTACTTTTTGTAGATGTTTACGATACTCAGGACGGACAAGAGGTTTTCTCTAGGTTCTAGTTTTAGGTAGGTATGATTTATTCAAATTACTTTATGATCTATGTTTTCCAATAGTCAAAGTGAAATTTAGGACAGAAGTGCGACCAAAATGGCTCTCTAGGGGCATTAAAAATGTAGTAAGCGTAAACGATCGCTTCTGTGGCGATATAGATTAACAAAAAGTTGCTCCCAAAAGCAAATATTTAAATTATATTCTAAAAGATACAGCCATATAATTAAGTTAACTCAAAAATCGCAAAACAATCAGTACATATATACATCGACTAACAAATCAAAGGCAACATGGGATATCATCAATAATAACAAGCAGATAAATCCAAAGGCAACAGTAAGTAAAATCATAGTAAACGGAATATGCATCACAGATCCAAAAAGCATAGCCCAAAAATTTAATGATAATTTCATTGACCAGGTAAAGGCTCTTAATTAAACCTTATAGAACAGTGTTTAAAAACACGTGCAATTTCAATTCCCCCAAATCTTTTTTTATGAAATCCACTGAAATGTAAAGTTAAATTAAAAGTGTTAAAGTATGTATGTGATATTATTTCCCCTCCTTTAAGCTACATTATAAATCAATGCATTGAACAAGGGATATTCCCAAGAGAGTTAAAAACGACAGTAATAAAACCTCTCTACAAAAAAGGGATAAGGGCGAATTAGGGAACTATAGGCCAGTTGCTTTAATTCCAGTAATGTCCAAGATTTTCGAAAGAGTAATATTTAATAACCTATACTCATATCTAGAAAAAAAAATATATATTGATAGACCAACAGAAAGGCTTCCGTAAGCATAATTCTATCAATTTGGCTATCTACGAATTTCTTGATAAAATATATTCTAGGATGGACAGAGGTCAGCCTGTTTCATTATTATACATGGATCTAACCAAGGCATTTGATAATGTAAATCATACACGCTTTTGCATAAATTGTGGGTATACGGTGTAAGAGGCATTGCCCAGGAACTAATAAAATCCTACCTTAAAAATAGACTTCAGTGAATACACAGAAGTTTTGTGCATCATCGTAGAGAATAGTAAGTCAAGGAGTACCTCAAGGTAGCGTATTGGGACCATTGCTATTCTTAATATACTTAAATGACATTCCTAAATCAATTAACGACCCTGTGATATTGTTTGCGGATGATTGTACGGTAATTTATGACAATGAAACAAATATAAATACAAGTTTGAACTCTATTATTGAATGGCTTATATATAATGATCTAGTTATAAATCTTGACAAAACCAAAGTTATGAATTTTAAACCTAAGATACAATAAACCTATGCGAACTAGAGTGGTCTATGAAAGCAAGGAGTCGGTGAAACAATGACAGTAAAGTTCTTAGGTTTATATATAGATAATAATCTAAAATGGCAAATACACCTAGAATATGTATGTGGTAAGATACTAAAGTTTTCTTATACATTGTTTAGGCTATCGAAAATAGTAAATTTAAACGCTCTAGTGACTGCCTACCATGTTTATGTAGCAACCAACCTTAGGTATGTAATCAGTTTTTGGGGAAATGCACCGCACATTGAACGCATATTCAAAGCCCAAAAGAAATGTATTCGGGCTATATGCGGCTTGAAAAAAAAACAGATAGCTGTCAACCACATTTTAAAAATTTGAAAATACTGACTCTACCATGTTTATATGTATTTGAAATTTCACTTTTCGTAAAGCGTCATTTTCATTTATTTGAATTCGTCACACGAGCCCGCCGTTCTCATTAACTGAAAAGTAGATCATGTAAAACTGCTCTGCTTCAAAAGAGTGTAATAGTAATGGCTACGAAGGTATATAACAAACTTCCACTTGAAATTAGGAATTGCAACGATTGTGCAGAATTTAAGAAATTATTATTTAATTATCTAAATGATAGGACATTCTATAATATTGAAGATTTCTTATAAAATTTACATATCATATTATTAAATTTGTTATTGATTATTTTACTACTGTTATTATGTTTTTTTAGTATTATTGCATTAATTGGACTGCATGATTATAATATTATTACAAATTATTGCATGAGAATTACTAAAACTAAGAAAACTTTGTACCCATAAGGCGGATCACAGTGATTCATAATTCATTCTTGTAACAACTTTATAACCTGTGTATCACAAATAAACAAATGATTGATTGATGATTTGATTTGACTTTATTTGACATGCAATGTAATAAAAAGTGAAAGCTAATTAATAATAAAAACAAGCAATTCAAATGGGTATGTAACTCAGGTATAGAGCAATACGTAAAGACATCTGAATAAAGCCGATAACGAATCCAATTTCGTTAATTCGTGCCTACTTCTTTAATAGAGCCACATGCGATTATACGTCAAAAGTGCTTTTATGTCATTTTGCAGATGTGGCCTTATTACACCAAGAAATGAGAACAACACAACACATTATTGTAAATCCTCATATTGCTGCAATTAAAGTGATGTTAAGTGATAAGCCAGTGTTAATAATAACAGTTTATATGCCGTTTTAACTGCATTAACAATTTGATAGAGTTCACTGATTGCCTAGGTCATTTGAACACTGTAACCGAATACAATGAAATTGAATCTGTGATAGTTTTAGGAGACTTTAATTCGTACCCTAACGAATTGTTTCGTAATGAATTAATGTGTTTTTGTGACGAGCAAGAGTGGATATGTGCACATGTAGGTAAGTTAGGTTTAGACTCTCAAACGTTCACATTTATTAGTGATGCACATGGCAGCAAACGGTGGCTAGACCACTGCATTGTCACTAAGTCAGCTTGGCCACTTGTGACTAGAGCTTATATAAAACACGATGTATACTGGTCCGACCACTTTCCTTTGTTCCTACATTGCAATTTTAATGTTAGTCAAAATAAGGTCGTATATCGACCGACAAATGATAATAGTGTGCATTGGGGAGTACGGTCGCCTAAACAAATAGAACAATATACCATGTTATGTAACAATACTTTAAAGGATATTGACCTACCTTTACAATTAATTAAGTGTTGCGGACATTTCTGTGACAAGCCTCACCATAAAACTTTAGTAAAGAATATCTATGAAAATATTGTTTCATGTTTGTGTTTGGCATCGAGTAGTACCCATTGTAGTGATAAATACCGACACAGGAAACGTGTTGCTGGCTGGAACCAGCACGTAGGACATGCGCACGCGGAGTCTAAGTTGAAGTTCGAATCGTGGAAATGGCACGGGTGCCCATCATCAGGTCGTATTTATACCGAAATGATTGAGGCTAAGAAAGTTTTTAAGGGGAGACTTAAATGGTGCCAAAATCATTAAGAGCAAATAATAATGGATAAACTTGCTTCGCACCACTCTAGCTTTGATTTTAGTAGCTTCTGGAAATGTACTAACAAGTTGAATGCGTCTCATAGTCTCCCCTTAAGCGTGGATGGTGTGACTCAGGCACAGAATATAACCAACCTTTTTAAGGATCATTTCAAAGTCAAATCGCCACTGGGACCGTCACAGCATGTGTCGGTTATTGAGCACCTTAATGGAACGGTTCCTACTCTGATCAAAGCGGAAGACATTCGTGTGGCATTACGAAAAATGAAAAAAGGGAAATCGCCGGGGCATGACGGTGTAAGTATAGAGCACCTACGGAATGCGGGAGTGCACTTGCCCATAGTACTAGCATTACTTTATAACCTGTGTTTGAGTCATTCATACCTACCGCCATCACTTATGCGTACTTTAGTAGTGCCTATAGTGAAAAATAGGACAGGTGACGTATCTAACAGGTCGAATTACAGGCCCACTTCTCTAGCGACAATCGTAGCCAAGGTGCTTGACGGTGTGCTCAACTCACGCCTGGACGAACATCTGCATTAACACGATGCCCAGTTCGGCTTCCGACCTGGGTGATAACCCAGTGGATACACTGAGAGCGCCATTGTGGTGTTGAAGCATACTGTCAAGTATTACACTGATAGGCAAACAACGATTTTAAGTTGTTTTCAGACCTTTCTAAGGCATTCGACCTAGTTAATTACGACATCCTCTGGAGCAAATTGAGGTCGACCGGGTTGCCAAGTGACCTTTTAAATATTTTTCAATATTGGTATAATAATCAAATCAATGTTGTAAGGTGGGCAGGTGTACTGTCTTCACCGTATGTGCTGGAATGTGGAGTAAGGCAGGGGGGTTGACCTCCCCTAAGTTATTTAATTTGTATATGAATGCGCTGATCGAGGAGCTTAGCGGCACTCATGCGGGTTGTTTTATAGACGGGGTTAGCTTAAATAACATCAGCTACGTCGACGACATGGTGCTAGCGAATATGCTGGCGCGCAGATTCACTCGGTGTACAGCCGCAGTCAAAATAACGCTATTCAGAGCGTACTGCACTTCGCTGTACGCGGGTGCGCTGTGGTCTAGCTGTTCACAGCGCTCGCTCGGTAGGCTGCGCGTCCAGTACAACAATGCCTTCAGGGCGCTGTTGGGGCTGCCACGTTTCTGCAGTGCGTCCACCATGTTTGCCGAAGCGCGAATGGATAGCTTTAATGCTGTGTTGCGAAAGAAGATGGCTTCGCTTCACAACAACAACAACGACAACGACAACGACAACGACAACGACAACGACAACGACAACGAC
>NW_020653726.1:11524358-11540121 GCF_003589595.1 Hyposmocoma kahamanoa
ACAACGACAACGACAACGACAACGACAACGACAACGACAACGACAACAACAACAACATTGCAGCATTGCACAGAAAACATCCCAGGAAACAGAAAAATCTATGAGTGAAGGCAGTCGTGAGACGGTCAGAAGTAGCCACTATGCAATGTCGTCTATTAGAGGCGCTGTCGTATGGAGTGAGGGAATGTTGCTTCAAAACAGTCCAGAGAACGAATAACTGTCTAACAGTTAGAATTTGACAGAAAGAATAAAGATCTCTCGTTGGGAACCGGTAGGGTTTGAAGCAGGCAACCTTTAGTAAAGCTCTTTGCGCTCTTTCTATAAGAATAAAATTACGTTTAGCAGCCCCACCCCAACTAGTAATGCAATAGGTTAGTAAACTTTGTACTAGAGCAAGATACACCATTTTCATGATGTTGGCGTCTGACACACGACGAAGACATTTAAAAATATAAATTAGCTTACGGATGCGCGCTGACAGTAGATGTATGTATTGTCTAAAGTTGAGTGTAGAGTCAAGTAGCAAACCAAGATATTTTATGCTGTTGACAGTTTTCAAAACGACAGCCTCAGATCCCGACACCTGTGTGGAGATAACAGCAAACTTAAGATAGTTTTGCGGTAGAGTATGGTTACGTATAGAAAAAGGCACCACTCTAGTCTTGTCCACATTTAGTGTGTGCAGATTATTAGGTGCAAAATTATGATAAATTTGCATCCCAGGATCATATTTGTCACATAGTATGAGAATTTCTGTCTGAATGTTGGTAACGTTTGAGATATTGCCTCTTTTACAGGAGCAGGTAGGTCGTTTTATATTTTAGATAAGGCATACGTGAAGCTACACCGATGACATCATCGGTTTTATAACTAAAACACCGTTATCAGATAGCCTCTAAGCATGCGTGCGCTTCATAAGCAGCTAGGAAAATGTACATTATTTGTACACAATATAATGGTCGTTAATAAAATATGTACGATTCATGTTTTAAAACATCGACGTAAAATTTTGAAAACACTCTTGAAATTAAATAAAACTATAAATATGTTCGGGGCCAGCTCGTTCCATTGTAGACTCTATCTTTACTCCAGGGCTGGGTGGTGGTCAAGAGCAAGTTACATACACATATTTAAAAAAAGAGTAGAAGAAGCAACTAAGAATAGAGCTTAAGGGTTTCATTTTATTCTTATAAGATTTTTCTACCTTACTTTCTAGAGCTTCTTACTTTAAAAAATACGAAGTATTGTGAAAGAAAAAGGAACGGAAACCCGCAAGTAACAACTTGTACTTGTACTCGACAACAGCAACAATAACGTAACATTTCAGTCACGTTTAAAAATGTTGTTTAGTAAAACACTTAAATTCAAAAGTCTGTATGTCATAAAACATTATTTCTGATAATTTTCCATGTGCTTGTCTGCGTGACGTCGTACGGAGTATTTTTATACGTATACGTAAATTCTTAAACCTCGTACCTCCATTAATGTAAACATTTGAGTAGACACAAAAACAGAACTACTAGAAATAATTATATGATTATACCCTTTTGCATAATTAAAGAAGGATCTAGAGTTATAGTTTAAGCCTTAATTGCCCGATATTGCGCTTGAAGAGTGAAAAAGAATTTTCGCCTAAAAATGGAGTAACAAGAATTTTAAATTTCAGGCCAACAGTTTTAATGTAAATGTATTTCCAAAATAAATTTAAAATCGCAAAAATTCTCTTCAGTGTCGATGATGAAACTAGTTTTTTTTTAAATTTCGTAACATGATGAGAATTCAAGTAAAACAGTTTATTTATTTATTCACAATATCGAGTTCTTAGGTTTTCGCGATTGTTACACATAGGAAATGAAACTATTTTTCCGGATTTAAATCGCGTATATTTGTTTTTTCAAACATATTTATTTACAATATTTATTTATTTATGTAAATAAAGATCAACAGCTGAAAAATAAAATTAAATAATATAACGCACACACTCAACATAGCCCCGCACTAGGGAAACCCAGTGTCGCGGGTGCCATGGACACACACATAGACAACCACAAATTACACCAAACTCACGAGAGAAATAAATGTAGGCCATACAAATATTTTTCCCGGCCCGGGAATCGAACATGAGACGTCTGCGTCGCAGTCTGGCATGGTAACCGTTCGGCCACGGAGGCAGTTATTTTTTATATCAATAACAACTGAGAGAAAGATTAAAGATCCTCACAAGTAAAAATATAATAATTAATCTGGGCGCACAATTCACCTTGCTTATTATATAAAACATAAAAAAAGAAGAAAAACCACAGAAGTTGTAAGCCTCACTAAGAGTCAGAGAAGTGTTCACTCAGTGCTCTCATTGCCACTCAAATCACAATCGTATTGAACAGTTCCAGATCAAAAATATTACATAAAATTTTATATTTATTGCTTGGACGCCACATAAACTCGTTTTGCCTGCAATTAGTTCGGGCCGGAGGTAGAACTAAACGTGACGAACAGTCCGTGAGTCTGGCGCTAAGCGGCACGCCTTTCCATAGCATAGCATATATCATAGTTTACAACACCACGTCGCGGGTAGCCATATCATCACGCTGATAGTTTTCACAGTCGATTTAACTCACCCGCCGCAAGCATCCGTCGCACTATGAAAGTCGAAAAGTTTGATTCTTGACTCTTAGACTTTCTTGGCCTTTTCGGTTTGCTATTTACACAGCCGACTTTCGTAATCGTGTGACAGATCGATTTCTTTCACCACAAGTTACACCGACGTCAGGGATGTAATAGCCACTCTAAGCGTATTATTTGAAATTGATACGAATAAACTTTGCACATTATAATGCAATTTTTCAACATTTTTGATAGAGTTAGTTTCTATCAAGAAGCTTAAAGGTTGGTATGCGTTCAAAGAACGTCAGTGCTTGACGATGACAGGATAGTGTTAACTTTGAATGAAACTTAGTTGGTGTAGTTCCCAGGTCATGGAAGCTTGCGAACGTGCAACCTGTGCCAAAAAAGGAAAGTAGATCTGACCCTGTCAACTATAGACCAATCTCAGTCACTTCCATACTCTGCAAGCCTATGGAACGTGTACTCAATAACCGTCTCCTATCGTACCTTGAAGACAACGACCTCCTCAGTGATCTTACTTACTTTACTTTACTTTACTTACTTACTTTACTTTTACGGTACTTTTGCGTATGCTGATGACAGCACCAATGCTATGTCAATGCTGACCAATGCTAGGCTCTGTGGAGAGGAAATCCAGTCTTGTCGAGAGTCCATGGTTAGCCGTTTAGATTTGACACTCCAGGCCATCTCCGATTGGGGCAATGCCAACCTTGGCAAATTTAACGCTACCAAAACGCAGGCGTGTTTATTCTCCACAAAACGGAGTCCCTTTGAGCTGACTCCGACTTTTCGTGATATATCCATAACGATAGCCGATTGTCTCCAGCTACTTGGAATGGACTTCTCGTCCAAGTTGAACTTCGGCAGATACATTGAATCCATGGCCAAAAATGCAGCAAGGAAACTTAGGATCCTTTCCAGGGTGAGGCGTTATTTTACACCGTGATAGTTGCTTCAGCTGTACCAAGCACAAGTCCGATCGTGCATGGAGTACTGCTGCTACCTTTGAGATGGCTCTGCTACCTATCAACTGCCCACTTTGGATTCAATTGACAACCGTGCCAAGAGACATATAGGTGACTCGGAATTAGTGGAGGCGAAGCTGCAGAGCCTTGAACACCGCCGTAAAGTTGCCTGTTTATCGGTATTTTGCAGGATATATCACGGAGAGTGTGCGATGGAATTACACGATTTAATTCCGCCTTTCCCTTTCCATCACCGGGGGACTAGGCGTAGGCTTGGCTTCCACCTCTATGTTGTGGATATTCTAAAGATTCGCACGAAGCGTTACGTTTCCACATTTATATGGCGAACGGCTATGGAGTGGAATTCCCTGCGTGCAGACTTGTTCCCTGAACGTTATAACTTGGACCTTTTCAAGGCGAGAGTGAATAGGCATTATTTAGGTGTGCATGCTCCATCGTCGACTCATCGTCACTTTCCATCAGGTAAGATGGAGGTCAAATGCGCACCTATATTTAAAAAGCTGCTGCCATATACATTTCCCTTTACATCGTTCACATACCTAACGCAAACTACGAGTAGTAACGGACAGTAAATTCAAGATAACAACAAAATATATTGCCCAAGTTACACAAAGATTCAAGAAAAAAGACTTTACCCTATGTGATTTATGTTAGCGTTACATAAACTAAGTATTCCGCCAATGTAGTGATGGTTGTCTATTTTTAACAACTGGCTTTGTGAATATTTAGCAGGTTATCCACAGTTTTGGTGTGGTATTTTAGAAAAATTACTTTCTTTGAGAGTTCGGCGAAACACGAATAGATATTCCCAGAAAACGTAGAAACGCTTTTAAATACGTAAGTATAGGTAATATCTACGTTGTCTACGAAATAACGATTTCTATGTATCTTCTCAGATAAATTCAATTATGGTAAGTAATGAAATTGGATTTTTGATCAACATTTACTGATATTTTTTCGGGATCATGTGGAGATAAGTAATGAAATTAATTAATGGCATTCATCATTAACTTTGGAATAAAAATTCTACAAAGCAGCAAAAGATTATATCTCCCCTTACCCTACCTTATACTATTTTTATTTAAACATTCCATATAACTGAAAACTAAATTAAAAAGCCGTGGTAGCTTAATGGTTTTACCAGGTTTTGGTTCACTTGGTTTCACAAGAATAGGCCGTGAGGTAGGATCTGGGCTCACACTTTTCTCGGAATGTATGTGTGAAATTCAATTTTAAATTTACTATTTCGGTGAAGGAAAACATCGTGATGAAACCTGGTCGTCGAAGACGGTTCAACCCTCGGAAAACGTGTGAAGTCACTAGGTGAGAGTGGCGATCTGTGGCTTAAACTTTCACCTGAGAGGAGACCCGCGTGCCCAGCAGTGGAACCTATAAATAAATAGGTTGATAATGATGTTGGGTAATATCACACTGTCTCAAGACAAAAGTCTTCGATCAGTGTAATGATTTGGTGGCATTAAATCGTTAATGAAAGTCCATAAATTTTAATTATAACATTTGGATTCTACATCTTCTATAAATGTACATTCTATCCTATGAATATATCTTCCTGAATCTAATATAAAACTGAAATTATGCTGAGTTAAATAAATTCGGCTAAAAGAATACGTCTAAATTGGATGGTTGACGTGGGCGGCATTTATTTGTTATTTAATTTTTTATAACTTTAGATTTAGATTCAATCAAACCCTATCCTGTAAAAAGTGTATCCTATCTGCCTGTACTCTAATATAGAACTAAAACGATGCCGAGTTAATTAATGATATTAACTGAATGAATACATAATTAAGTCTGCTATAAAAGTTGGTCGGGTAACGAGTGCGGCATTTAATCATTAACCAAATATTGTTTATCATTTATAATATTTTTTATTTAACTGCCTCCGTGGCCGAACGGTTACCTTGCCGGACTGCCACGCAGAGGGCCCAGGTTCGATTCCCGGGCGGCCGGGAGAAATAGTTGTATGGCCTACAATTATTTCTCTCGTGAGTTTGGGTGTAATTTGTGGTTGTCTATGTGTGTGTCCATGGCACCCGCGACACAGGGTTTCCCTAGTGCGGGGCTATGTTGAGTGTGTGCGTTATTTAAAAATTTATTTATTTATTTAATATTTAAAAATTCAAATTCTCTTTAATTAGATGCTACGTCCGAACCTATTTTACTATATCAAATCTTTCTAAAGTCCGACATGGTACGGAGAAGATCTCGAGTCAAAAAATAAAACTAATTGAAGGAATTCATCATTAACTCCACCATAAAAGTTGGTCGGATTTCGGGAACGGCAATAAATCGTTAGTTTTGGGCAATGAAACGCGGTTGGAGCGCGTGCCGTATCACTCGCCGGTTTTACTACGCTCGTAAAACTGTCTGCTGGCGGTTTCAAAATTTTATTGTTTATTCAAGCACCTCAATCGATGTGAACCACTGAAAGAATATGTAAATTTCATCGCTTAAATGTGACATAGAATTAAATTATCTCATCTCTGAATTGTTTTTACTATAAATATGTACCTCCTATTTTACGATGAGGTATGTTGGTATTATATGTCATCTTAGCACACGTTCCTTCTTTAGCGCGGCAGCTTCAAAAAGGAGGATAGTCATGGTGGTCGCCGACCTTCATAGAGAAGCGTTACACTAAGAAGAAAATGTTATTGTCAGTTCGCGCACACCACGCAAACAAATCCGACGTATTTGTATAAATGATTTTGAAAGATAAAATATTTGTAGATAAAATATATTGTAAATAAAATAAAAAGGATTTAAACGACTTTTGATGAATTTTGCCATAAATAAGTAGCGGCTATTCGTAGTGTTAGATTCTGGAACTATTGTTGAAGTTCATAGTGCATATTTTTTCGGCTTAGACTATATTTTTTCCATCCTCTAAGATTTGAGGTTATTTTTACACGATGAGACCTTAATACGATGGAACAAAATTAAAGGATATGAAAAATGTTTTATTTACAAAGATTGAACAAAAAAGGATTTTATTTTATGAAAATACTTCTTGCCATTACAGTACTATACGAATATATCTATTTATACGCTCTTTATTGCGTACATAAAACAAGTAATAAGTTTTAAACTTATATTAATATTTGGACTATACTGGTACATCAAAATCAACGCTGCTTCAAAATACACACTGAATTTGTACAAATTTTCATCTAATTTCGGAGCTACGATCTCAGTTACTGGTGGTTACGTAAATTAATTCAGGTAAAGCGCTACATCGTGTAGCTTGCTACGACATACTATAATTTCTCTCTAACTCTACATTGCTTTACAATGATGTGGACACAATTACTTGTACCTTGCACACATGTACCTGTACTAAATGCTATACGTGTTAAATGATTAATTTTCTTTGTTCTTTTTTCCGTAGATTTCTAAACGGCCAAGGAAAAGTGAACTTCAAAATGAACTTTTAATATATAAATTTTGAACGAATATTTAAAATACCGTATCAAGCTTTTTGGTGTTTATAAGCAGAATACTGGTAATATTGCAATCACAAAAGATAGAAGCCGAAACGAATCGAACAGTTATAATTTCTAAGAATTCTGATAATTTTCTTTTGATTTCCTGTCACGGTTTTCATACCCCGCAATGTGCTTTAAGTTACACGATAAATATGCAAAATTTATTCAGAATAATTCTGCAAAGTGTAGGTCGACGTACCTATACTTTGAGGTGGCTCGATGTGATTAAATTCCGACCTCGTTGAGGTATTATGCCTAGATCAATATTTCTCAATAATGTGAATTGAAAAAAACTCTTAGAACTGTTTACACAATAAGAAGATATTTTTGTCTACACAACCCATATTAAAATTGTAGGGTTAGGAAGCTTTTGGAGAGGTACATTATGTGGCCGCTCCATACTCGCGTGGTGAAGTTGATGTACACGGTTTAGGCAGGATGGGAGTAAATATGAAGACCAGGTTTAGCGTGAGGAAACTGAAGAATTTAACTACAAGTAGGCGCGTAAGTGCGGCAGGAGTAACGCCACGTGTAGGGCCCCGAAAAGGTGAGAACGAGTGTCTCATATGTCGATATAGGAATCGCAAACGATTGCAGATGAGAGAGAACATTGAAATACTCGAAACAATCGAACATCGAGTGGAACAGGAGCAGAAACACTTCTGCTGCCAAGATCGCATTTCAAAGGAAGGAGTAATTTATAGTCTAATTTATAGGAAAGCTTGACAAGAGTAACAATAGGAATAGATTGTACAAGAATAACAGACCTGTCAATCAATATCAACGAATCAACATATGAAAGGATAACCTAGCTAAAACCAGACACTGGCGATGATCGCCATAATATTTATATTATTCTTATAAAATTAGCACTGGCACAAGCCTAGTGGCCGTTATCAAGGAAATAATGATAAAATACCAAAGTCGAATAAATATGTTTAGAAAGTCAAATTGATGAAATAATGTACAATTAGCATTAGGAAAAGCGAACAGCAAAGTTCAAAGAAACTATCAGCGTGGTAGAATATGCAGAAATCTGCAAATCAGATGTGCAAAGTGAGTAATCTGTCAAAGTGAGAAAAATCGCTTATAAAGCGATATTTAAGTATTTTAGGCACTAATAAACAGTAAATATTTATTGGAACTCTTTCAGGCATTAGGAAAAGCAAGGGCGTTTCCTAGAAAACATGTTATGAGAGAGATGAAGATGATAAGAGGTCCAGAAATCTTTAAAATTATAATAGATCACAACATGTAGTTTAGTTTATATCTCTTTAAGCTGTCTAAAGCTGTAGTGTAAGACTAAAGTTATATAATAGCTTCATAGGTTAACTTTATAAAGGAGTTTTCTGCCTACATTCTCCTATCATACGGCAACTTTATTTTATAACCTCTTCAAACTGCCATTCAAACTGACCAAGAAAAATTAACCTATTGTGGAAGAGGGAATCCTAAAAACCGACAGTATCTGGTGTTTGCTTGATGTTATTCAAGAAGTTTTTTTTTTCTTTCAAATTTCTTTATTTCAGTACAGTACATACAGTAACGTATAAACAATTTACAATTTGCACATTAAATCACAATTTGCAGAATTGTATCAAAGCATTACATATAAAAAATATATCTCATTACATCATAATTAAATAAGAACGGAAAAAATACATAATATATAAATAGAGTGTGAACTGTTGTAATAGAACACTTATTTCATAGAGGGTGAAATATATATTTTTTTCATTCAAGGAGTAAAATCGTTGGCGTTGGCATTTACTGAAAAAAAAATCAAGTTTTCTGCTTTACGGGTCATAAGTAAGTTTAACTTAACTGTTTTTTACTACGTTCTGCCGCTCTGTTTCCCTTTTGGATCGTAAAGTATTTTGTCGAGCTGTCATTTCAACGCAAAGAAGCTCTGCGAGCCAATCGTTTAACTCACTCTAAGGTTTTATTTCTTTTCCTGGAAATATATACGGCATGATGTATAGTCATATACACAAGATACCTAAGCCCCCAAGCCGTCTTTGTCGACCTTTTGGTTCTGAGCACAAAAATTTGGAGAAAATTGTTAAACAAACTTTAACCCGTGAGACGTAAAATTTATTTTGGTATGACTCCCAGGTCGTCTCATTAGTGAATGACATTATAAGAAAGTTTTTAAGCCAATTTGATCTTTAACGTATAGTTCTTAGGTAAATTCAGAATACAAATTTCAACCAGCTATAGCAAGGTCGTCGTGACCTAGAGGTATAAGGTTTGCTTTGCAAGTTGAGGCAAGCATGTGTCGAGTCACACTAAAAATGAAATATTATTTAGCTTTGTAATATTGTTTTTTTTTGTTTTCAACCTCTGGATAGGTGTAAGAAATTTTAAGTCTTATTCATACAGGACAATAATTTTAATAATTCCGTTAAGTGCGGCGTATTAAAACAAGAAAGAAAACTTTGAAAGTAATTAAAACTGAATTGATAAATGGGATCGAAACGTGGAACAATCCGTAATCACAGAAGACTCGATCGTATGCAAACTGCTTAGCGATTTCGTGATTTGTTAATCTATCCCATATATATATACCCACCCTACGCTTAATTATATTTATTTATTTAATAATATTTACCCACCCACCTTAGGCAATTTCTAGTGAGCAAATATTGTGATTTGTCAACGTTAACATCAAAAAGTGAAACAATGCTGTCAAAAATATAACGTTAAAACAAAAAATTGCTCGTGGAATCGAACTACGGGTATTGTAACTGGTAGTCAATACAACAAGCCGCTCGACCAATTTACTTCGATGTTAAATGACGAAATGTAGAATTGGTTTTAAAAATATGTTGATCATCTTAAACCTTTGAAGGTAGGTACCACGATCTATTCCAGTTCTGTCGTATATTACCCGTACATAGGAAAGTAGAATGTTTACTGTTAGTGCAGGAATATTTCAACAGAGAACTACAAAAACATCAATTCAAATATATAATTATATCCTTGATTAATAAGCTCCCAATTAAGTTAAAGAATAAGATCAATAATAAAAATATCAAATTTGTACTCAAAATTATCTTCTAGGTTTACTTTACATAACAGAACATAGGAATATAGAAAGAACTTAAAATAGTAACATATTTTTTTTGTATTTTTATGTACACATCATTTAGCCTAACCTCACTATATTTAGAAATACATCCACATGTATAATAATTATATAAAAACTTATAATTCAAATAAAATCACTCCTAACAGTAACGAAAGAAAAATCTCTATAAAAGTTGTTTGTGTATTTATTATTGGTTTATATCGCCTTCTGTGTCGAATATTCCATGAACGGGGCGCCGATATGCAGTGACTTCACAGTGTTCGTTAGCTGTCAATGCGGAGCAACACATTGTTTATACAAACCCTGACACATTCGTCCTAGTACCTACGGATGAGGTCGACGTTGAGCGAATCATAGTGAATCTTCGCGGTGATTGTGCTGTGGGTTGCGATAATATCTCGGGCTCGTTTCTAAAAAGATTCGAACATATATTTACTTCCCCTATAACTTTTCTGTGTAATCTCTCCTTTTCTACCGGTGTCTTTCCTGAAGCCCTTAAGCTCGCAATTGTCCATTGTATGTTCGAGAGTGGGGATAAAAGTCAAATAAATAATTACCGACCTATCTCTGTTCTACCTTCCTTATCTAAAAACCTTGAGAGGCTACTTAATAACTGAACTGACTGATTGAGACTGGTTTATTTTCTCGAAATGAATCTGTCTGTCTCACAATATGGTTTCCGGCCTGGGATCTCCACTAATAATACTGTATTAGATCTTACTAATACAATTGTTTCTAAACTTGATGACAAGCAAAAGGTAATTGCTGTCTTCCTCGACCTCGCCAGGACTTTCGATACTATCTCGATTCATCTACTCATCAAAAAACTTGAAAGGCTTGGTATTCGAGGTCTTCAGTTCCAACTGAAGACCTCGAAAGCAACAAGTGAGATAACAAGCAAAAAAAATCCATCTTTTTGCTAGTTATCTCACAGGTAGACGGTAGTGTGTGAGGATTGGGGATTGGACCAGCACTGAACTACCGATCACGTTCGGCGTGCCCCAGGGAAGCATAATCGGCCCCACCCTATACTTAGCATATATCAATGACCTCTGCAATATGCAGCTAAACAACGGTTCCATCTTTACATATGCCGACGGCAACGCCTTGATCTTCTATGGTGATTCCTGGGAGTCCGTGTCAGACTTTGCGCAAGTGGGTTTCAATTCTGTTTCCAAATGGCTTTCTCACAACTTCCTCACCCTCAACAAAAACTATGTATCTCACGTTTCCACTCACAAGTCGTGGTCAACCATCCTTCTCTGCATTCTCTGTAACTGCACACTCGTGTCCATCTTTTTCACATGATTCCTGCTCCTGTCCATCTTTAGTTCGTACGCACTGTGTGAAGTATCTGGGTATCCAGCTGGATAGCACATTTTCCGTTCGCTATCATATTGACGGTCTGACCCTGAGATTACTCAAATTGATTTTCATTTTTAAACGTCTTCACCATGTAGCAGATGTGAAAGTTTTAAGAATTGTGTATTTAGCACTCTGCCAATCTCTCACATCCTATTGCATCTCTGCTTGGGGTGGCTCCGCCTAGTCGCATCTTCTTAAGCTGGAACGTACTCAGCGCGATACTCAAGGTGGGTTGGTGTCTCCTCTACAGATACCCGAACTCTGACCTTTATAAAACCTGTGAGGACCTATCAGTACGACAGCTTTTTGTTCTTCAAATAGCTTTGACCGTACACTCATATCCCCAACGACCCGAATAAACTGTACACCGTCGTAAACATACAGTTTGTCCCTCAGTTAGTGTTTCCACTAGTTTAGCTCAACGTTATTATTATTTTCTGGGAGGATATTTATACAGGCTGTATATTTGAAAGTGAGACATATTCATACACGTCATAGTAAATCATGTTACAACTTAACATAGATTAAAATAAAATTAGGACATGGGATTTTGGAGTGTACATAGAAATAAACTGATTCCCTTTACGCTTGATTTCGAGTGCAATGGGAATACTACCAAGCGAGCGCCGAGTGAGACAGCAACAATAACAATGATTTCACATCTCCCTTCCTACTTTTTCGGGCTTAGGACCGACAAAGCACCTCATTTCTCTAGAAAATAAAAACCATGTTACTTACCTACTCATTTGTGTTATGATTAAAAAAGACAAGTTTATGATTTTGTAACTAGTTATCATTTAATAAGAATTGAGGTTTTTGGCGTAGTTAAAAATGTGAAATCAAATTATTTACAATGATTGAGTTTTAAGATATTTACAGTTTATTTACATTTACGTGGTACGGAGCAAGTATTTAAAATGTCCACCGTTTTCCACAATGCATAGTCTAGCACGGCATAGTAAAATGTGTTTTAAATTGTTCAACACAATCACATTTTGTATCACAGTTTAAAATGCTGAGATAATCCTCTCACGCAATACTTCGACACTGTTCACCTCCTCCGCATAAACTTCGATTTGGGAACATTTCTCCGAACATTTCAATAGCTTGCCTCATACTATCACCACTTATTGCGTAAAGTCGCACCATGTCAGTCAATTCGATGTTAGAATAAATATCCATTTTATGGGCGAGGTGCGAGATCGCCGGCGCAGTGATCGGGCGAGCGGAAGTACAAATAATTTACGTGTCGTCGTTAGACCAAGGTCGCGCGTGCACTGTCTCTGCAAACAGCAATTTTGCGTATGCGCCCGCGCCCCCATCCCACGGTGGTTCAGTAGTAGGTCATACGCCCAAAATCCCGAGGTATGAATTATGCTATGATACGTAGCCTAATTACTCACAACTAGTCGTACTACTAAAGGGTATAAAAAGAATTTCAATCAGGTAGATGTCACATTTACTTTTGTGCATCGGAAGTGAACGCATTGAATTAGTCATCGTTTTAGTGTAATTACCACGTGTAAATTACCCGAACCGCCTGACGCCGTTTTTTCCGAGAATCAATTGTTAGTGACCAATTTTTTTGCTATGGAGATTCAAGTTGAAGGTATGTATTACGTATTTTGTATATTATTTTTATTTTTAAATTGAAAATTAATATTAAAAATTTGATGCTACGCCAGAGAAATTTTCAACTTCTTTTTTCTCTATTGTTCATGTTCAATGAAACTTTTAACTACTTTCCCCCCAAAATCCCCGCATGACTTATATATCAAAATGTTTGTTAATGTCTCTATTTTGAAATTAAATTGAATTTGGCTGCTTCTAGCTGCTTTCTTGAACAGTACAGAGGGTCTACGCCGTATGTTCAAACACGTAGCAATTGTTACGAAATTTCTATTATGCTTTAATTTTCTCAAATTCCTTTTTTTTTGTTTTAGGTGCGAATATTAAGTGTTCTTTCACTAGAACGCTTGTATTTGATACGTGGATATCTATTAAAGATAGTGATTCTGACGCAGACCGATCTAATCGAGTTCTTAATTCTCTGACACAACTACTGCCCGATGTTGAAAATTTCCGGATAGATGAGTTGGAAAACAGGATTTCGTATCTCTGTAAAAAAATTTGCACATATTGGAAGCAAGTCAGGCGATCACATTCCCGTATAAAATAAATAAAATAAATAACGCACACACTCAACATAGCCCCGCACTAGGGAAACCCTGTGTCGCGGGTGCCATGGACACACACATAGACAACCACAAATTACACCCAAACTCACGAGAGAAATAATTGTAGGCCATACAACTATTTCTCTCGGCCCGGGAATCGAACCTGGGACCTCTGCGTGGCAGTCCGGTATGGTAACCGTTCGGCCACGGAGGCAGTTAATGTTAAGGTATGGTTGCTAAATACGGTGACTGGCTGCACATAAACGAAGTTTGCCGCCTAACTTCTGCAGCTTCTCACCCTAATATCCAGCAACCGGCGGCGGCGGTTAGTGATCGTCCGTCTACGAGTGGCCATCAGTATCGGAAGGACTTCGAAGACTGCAGCGAGAGGTCGAAGCGACGCAGGATAGCAGAGTTGGCAAAGGTAGATAATTCCGCGATAAATTCGTTACTGAACGATTCCAACCGTTCTAACACCTCTTCTATGGAATTCAACACTGACGAAGATAATATCTTTAATAACTGAAGCTAAATTGACCAAGCATCAGTATTTGTTATTACGACGGTTCATAAATTCAAAATCACAGAATGCATTACCATCATACCATAAAGTGTTGGAAGCTAAGAAGAGGTGTTATCCTTCGGATTTTCTGGCAAAATATTAGAAATAAGTCTTTTTTTGCACGATATTTCCGTTGACGTGTTTTGTGTTACAGAACACTGGCTGAAAGATTACGAAGCCATTAACAATATAGAAAATTATGTAATAGTCAGTTCGTTCATAAGAAAGAGCTTAAGTAGAGGCGGATCCATGATTATTATTAAGCGTAACTTAAAATTTAAAGAGCGTAAGGATATCACAAATCTTTCTACTGAACGAACTATTGAGATTTCATGTGTGGAATTGGATCAGTTTGTCGTCTTATGTGTATACAGGCCCCCCTCTGCTAATTTTAACGAGTTTGAATTAATTATGGAAGACAGTTTAAAGCGGATTTTTCCAACCAAAAAAAACGTAGTAATATGTGGAGATTTCAATGTAAACCTGTTGGAAAACTGTTCTACTTCTGTAAGACTCATTAATTTATTTCAAAGTTTTAACTTGATTAATCTTTTTTTAGAACCAACTCGCATTACTGCCTCCTCTTCTACTTGTATTGATAACATCTTTTGTAACACAGACGCAGTGTCTAAATCAATACTTAATTGCTTAAGATCCGACCGTAGTGGCCAATTGGCTTCTTTTAATTGTAAAATGAGCAAGAAGGTAGACCAATTTCTCTTCAGACCGATTACCACAGAACGAATAATTAGATTTCAAAATAATATCGGCAATAGTTTAAATTCCCTATCCCATATACCGGAGGATCCAAATACTTTATATAACACGATATTTGGTTTAATTAAAAATGAATTTGACAATATATTTAAATCGAAAACATTAACTTTCCATAGAGAGACTAAATTCAACGACTGGGCAACAGTAGGTATTCATAAGAGTAGGTCTCATTTGTATGAGCTATATGCTATGAAAACTTATAATAATAATTCCAATTTTATAGAATATGTTAGAATTTATTCGAAAATATTTAAAAAAGTTTGTGTAGCTGCTAAGGTTAAGTTTCACAGCGACAAAATTAGACAATCGATAAATAAATCTAAAACTACTTGGAGCATAATAAATAAAGAGTCAGGCAGGGTTAAACTACACGATAGAGATATAGTTTTAGAATTAGACAGCAAACTTATAAAATCTAAAGATAAAGTAGCCCAAGCTTTTGAATCGTTCTTTTCGGAAATTGCTGTGAACACTACAAAATCATTAAATTCCTCCCCTTCACTTGCTATTGATCTCCTAAAGGAAAATGTTAACGTTTGTGGCAGTTTATTTAATTTTCGTCATGTTAATCCACAAGACATCATAAAAGCTTTTAAGTCAATACATGTTAAAAAAACTGAAGATCTCTGGGGCATATCAACTAAAGTTATAGACTCAGTTATTAATCTCATTTC
>NW_020653726.1:11540221-11547617 GCF_003589595.1 Hyposmocoma kahamanoa
TTCAATAGGTGCGTTGACGAAGGTGTTTTTCCCGATTTAATGAAATACAGCAAGGTTATTCCCTTATTCAAAAGCGGTAGGAAAGTTGATCCTAGCAACTATTGGCCCATTTCAATTTTACCAGCTTTAAGTAAAATATTCGAAAAGGTTATGCTAACTCAATTACTGTCCTTTTTCGGTAGGAATCATATTTTTCATAGTGAACAATACGGGTTTACTAGTGGTAGATCGACTAGCGATGCGGGGGTAGCGTTACTAAAACACATCTTTGATGCTTGGGAAAGGTCCCAGAACGCTATTGGTGTTTTCTGTGACCTCTCAAAGGCATTTGATTGCGTTGATCATAATACTCTTATTAGGAAGCTGGAACATTACGGTGTAAATGGCAAGGCGTCGAAACTTGTCTCGTCATATCTCAACGGTAGAATTCAGAAAGTAGACATAAATGGAGTAACTTCTTTGGGTTCTCCAGTAAAAATGGGTGTTCCGCAGGGCTCAATACTTGGACCTTTCTTATTTCTGATTTATATTAATGATCTGCCATTCTTTGTTAAGGACCATTGCGAAATAGTGTTGTTTGCTGATGACACATCCTTGATTTTTAAAACAGACAGACATGACATTAACCATGACCGTATTAATGATACCCTCTCTAAGGTAGTTTATTGGTTTAATGCTAATAATTTATTGCTTAATGCCAAGAAGACAAAATGTGTTAAATTTGAATTACCTAACGTAAAATCGACTAGTCCAAGCATAGAAATAAACGGAGAAAAGTTAGACCTTGTTAATAAAGCAGTCTTCTTGGGAGTGACCTTAGATAGTAAACTTCAGTGGTTTCCACATATATCGTCCCTGGCCAGCAGATTAAGCTCCGCTGCATACGCAGTCCGCAGAATACGTGAGCTTACCGATGTTAGTACTGCTAGACTAGTTTACTTTAGTTACTTCCATAGTATAATGTCCTACGGGATTCTCATGTGGGGTAAAGCGGCAGATATTCAAACCATATTTGTATTGCAAAAACGAGCGATTCGTTCTGTGTACCGTCTAGGCTCTCGGGTATCTCTCAGAGAAAAGTTTAAGGAGACTGGTATCATGACTGTGGCATCACAGTACATTTACTCAAATATTTTATATGCCCGTAAAAATATACATAATTTCAATAAGAAAGAAGATATCCATAACATTAACCTTAGAGCTAAGTCCAAACTCATGGTACCACGATTTCGTTTAACCAAGGTAAACAACTCTTTTATGGGGAACTGTATACGTTTTTACAATAAGATTCCGGAGCATATATTAAGTTTATCATTTCCTAAGTTTAAAAACTACATTAAAAATATTTTGATCGAAAAATCATATTACAAAATTGAAGACTACGTGTTAGATAAAGATGTATGGAAAGACGACATGGCTCCAGAATCCACACAAATTTGATTCAAAGTGTATTCCATAGCATTTAAGTTTATTTGAAAAGAGCAATCCCTAGAGTTTCTTGCTCGTTCTTCTCAGGGAGGTCAGCGTAGTGAACGAGCACTAGCTTAAATGTGACGTTGTCAAGTGTAAATTTATTTTACCTATGGAATAAATAATCTTTGACTTTGACTTTGACTTTGACTTTGATGAAATTGTCACAGAATCATCTGCCGAAATAGAGTTACAGTCTTTGTTAGATCATACTACAACTCGTATACTAGAATCTCAAAGTGACGTCCTAAGTAATGTTGATATCAGTAAAGAATTTGTTTTAGTTGGTAAGTGGGGATTTGATGGTAGTACGGGGCATAGTGAATATAAACAGAAATTTTCAGATTCTAGTATCGAGGATGATGATGGTAGTTTATTTGTAACGTCATATGGTCCGCTGCAATTAATTTGTAAATCAAATACTTCCGATCCAGACCAAATTGTCTGGAAAAATCCGCGCCCTTCTTCTACTCGGTACTGTAGACCTATTCGGTTCCAATTTGCTAAGGAGACAAAGGAACTTTCTGTGAAAGAAGAATCTTATTTCAAAAATAAAATTGATAATTTACAACTGTCTTCTTTTACATTCAAGGGCTGTGAAATTAAGATACAGCATTCTTTACAGTTGACTATGGTTGATGGTAAAGTATGTGGTGCTCTTAGTGACTTGTCCTGTAGTATGTGCTATATTTGTAGCGCGACACCAAAAGAGATGAACGATATTGACAAATGTCTAAGCAAATCAGTAGACAGTAGTAAATATGAATTTGGCTTATCTCCCCTCCATTCGTGGATTAGATTTTTCGAATATTTCATTCACATTTCATATAGATTAGATTTTAAAACATGGCAAGCGCGTTCAGCTGAAAGTAAAGCTCTTCTTGCACAGAAAAAACAATTTCTACAGCAGCAGTTCAGGAAAAGATTAGGTCTGATTGTTGACAAACCGCGAAGTGGAGGAAGTGGCACATCAAACGACCGAAACACTGCAAGAACATTTTTTTCTAATTCAGTTACATCAGCAGAAATAACTGGCTTAGACAAAACTCTTCTCGATAGATGTTATCACCTGCTGCAGTGTCTTTCGTCGGGTTACAAAATCAATAAACTAGCTTTTAAAGATTATGCCTTAGAGACTGCGCGCAAACTTGTTTCAACATATCCCTGGTATAACTTGCCTTCTTCTATTCATAAAGTACTAATTCATGGATCGGAAGTTATTGATCATTGCTTAATATCTATCGGTGAGCTCTCCGAAGAGGCCGCTGAATCGTGTAATAAATTATATAAACAATTTAGGCGTGACAACACGAGAAAAACGTCTCGAGTTGACACTAACACCGACCTCACACTAACACCGACCTCATGCACAGACTTCTTCTTAATTCTGATCCATATATTTCCAGTTTACGGAAATTGCCACAAAAGAAGAAGTCTGTTCTATCAAAAGACGTGTTAATGTTATTATGTGTTTAAGTATAAGTTGTAATGTTTAGAATTAAGGTAGAACTAATTACTTTAGATATTTTTTAGCGATAATCTATTTTAATGTGTACATACCTTTATATTATATTTGTAATTATAGGTTAATTAGATGTCTATTTAATATTTAACATTATTGTTCTTCTTATTATATTAATGTAATTGAGATTACTAGCTGTTGCAATTTAATCGTTGTTCATGAAAATTTATTTTTTGAAATGAACATTTTTTTTTACTAAATATATTGTTATTATTTTATCAAAATCCACTTATTTTATTTCTATGTACCTCAATTCATCATTATATAGCATAATTATATGCATTAACATGCATTTCAATAACATTTAGCTGCGCGAAAGCCCTATGACCGCCCTTCTTAGAGAGCTGAACCACTGTGCATCCCCGACCTGGGGGCCTACCACAACTTCTTAAAACAATATTGCTTCAACCTTACATTGACTTTTCGTACCTTAATGCGCTTAAAGTAGGCTTATTGTAATGTTAAAACTATGATGGTTTTATTGGCAGACTATTCATTCACTTAGTTCATACTATGACGCGACTTTAATATTAAGGTAATATTCATTGACTTACAAATAAATGGACGACGGGTCTAATACAAAAACCACGAAAAAAATGTCCCAAGTCAACCGATTCGAAATTTAAATTGTTATGTCATCGCAGTATCGCGCTGTCGGTAGAACAAATGAAGACTAAAGCGGAGTGTCGCGCTCTGTATACGATTTTAGCGCCTTACAAGTGCGGACACTTTTTAGCGCGGACCCGACGTCCATATAATTGTAAGTCAATGGTAATATTGCTCTTATGTCAAATTTAGCAGTCTTAAAATAGTTAAATAGGATGCAATGGAAACAATATTATTTTCAGTTTTATTGTCTTAATATTGATTCGTAATGATTAAAAGTTAAGTTGAGCAGGTTAAGTTAAGTTTATCTATTATTATATATATTGTTCAATATTTTGTTTATTTTTTTTAATAGCACATAGTAAATAATTTTTCTTTAAATAAAAATACGCGATGCTTATTTCGTAAAAAAAAAATTATAACAGCGCCATCTATATGCTCCTTGACGAAAGTAACAGTTGACACTAGACTACAGTTCTGAACTCACAACGTGACTATCAAGACTCAGCGTGTTTTATTTACTTTTCTTTTCTTAACAGTCAATATTCTCTGAATGTAAATAACATTAAGTGCTTAAACATTACACTACGATCAAAAAAGAAAGAGATGGCATTATATATTTCATATAGCGTTATCTCTTTCCTATTTTTAGTAAGGAATAGACAATATTGGGAAATCATTCGTTCTTTCCACCACTTTGTAATAATACATTACTTGGTTGACATACGAATATGAGTAATATTACAATAAGCTTACTTTAAGCTTACATTTAAATAAGATTGTTTTTGGAAAGGTTATGGTAGGCCCCCTGGTTTGCGCCTAACCATTAATACGTAATGTATGTGAATGCGTCTGTTTTTTCTAAAATACTTTTGACGTGTTGTCTGTGATATTTGCCACGGAGATATAGTT
Organism: Hyposmocoma kahamanoa; assembly: GCF_003589595.1. Taxonomy (NCBI): domain Eukaryota; kingdom Metazoa; phylum Arthropoda; class Insecta; order Lepidoptera; family Cosmopterigidae; genus Hyposmocoma; species Hyposmocoma kahamanoa. The sequence goes on from NW_020653726.1 coordinate 11,544,732, forward strand.
ATGTTACCCACTATAATATTCAATATGTTTTAAATTTTTCATATTGTGTTGATGACGACTGCACAATGTGCGAAAAATCTCTATAGGTAGGTTTATGCACATTGTTTTTGTTTTGTTAAAATCTATGTCAATGAAGTTGAAATTGCTTTACTTTATTGACATAGATTTATTTGTTCAATACGTAAGATGGCTCTCAGAACCAAAAGGTCGGTTTGGGTACGTTACGGGGTCAGGTATCTCATGTATATAACTGTACGAGCCTGTGTCCATCCTTAGAGGAGGTATTTTGTATTACAAAAATTGGATTAAGTACTGTAGTATAGGATCTACTCTATGAGTAGAAATACTGGCTGAATGAATATAGGTTTGGGCTTAGAATGTATTTAAAAAAATAATAAAAGAAAAAAGATAAGAAGATCTTGGCAATTCAAAACTAGATTCTAAATTGAATACACGTTACAATTATATTTATTGAATTTTCTTATAAAAGTACTTCCACGCAAAGCAATCTGAGCTACGTTACGTTCTATAGTTTTGTAGTGTTTTCCGTCATCGAATCAACTATTCCTAAAACGAAACGTCGCTCTGTCAAACACCCGTTATGGTTTACGAGATCACTAATCGCTTTAATATCTGAAAGAGAGAAAATTCGTGCAAAATGTAATTAATATAATAATCCTAGGGATCTTACAGAGTTAAAGTTGTCTAACAAACGAGTAAAATCTCTGATTTCCTCATGTTATACTGACTACATTCAAGACACTGAGGAAGCTATCAAAAAGAACCCTAAGAAATTCTGGACATTTGTAAAGCAGAGACGGGCTGCTGATACAGATTGGCCTGCCGAGATGTTTCTCGATGATAAAACAGCTTGTACTGGCAATGAAGTCTGTAACCTTTTCGCCACGCAGTTTTCCTCTGTTTTTTCCTGTTCCGATGTGGTAGGGCATTTGCTCTCTAGCCATGATAGGTTTCCGCAATTCATGCTAAATCGTGTCTCGATCTGTGAACGTACGGTAGCGAAACTTTTAAAATCTGTTGATGCAAGCAAAGGTGCTGGTCCCGACGGCATACTACCATTTTTTATTAAAATGACATATTAGCAGTTGGCATTACCCATAATGATATTATTTAATAAATCAATGGATACTTCAATATTCCCATCGAAATGGAAGACTGCTAACATTGTACCTATGCACAAGAAGGGCGATAAACGTATTATAAAAAACTACCGACCGATATCCATTTTGAGTATGATACCTAAAATATTTGACAAGATTGTTTGCCCTGTCTTTACAAATCATCTCGAAAAAGTTTTATCCAATTTTCAGCACGGGTTCCGTAAAAATTAATCGACTGTTAGTAACCTTCTATATTATGCTACAGACCTTACCAATTCCGTTGATAAAAGAATTCAAAATGATTCAATATATACCGATTTTAGCAGCGCATTTGATTGTGTTAACCATAACTTATTGCTGTCGAAACTTGAATCCTATGGCATTCATGGCAAATTGCTCAATTGGCTTAGTTCTTATTTAAAACACAGACAACAACGTGAACGGTGCTCGGTTTTAAGTCTTCCTATTTCGAGCGTACTTCTGGAGTGCCCCAGCGCTCCCATCTCGATCCAATTCTTTTCTTGGCCTTCATAAATGATATTTCCGACAGAATCAAAACTAGTAAGTGTTCCATGTTTGCCGATGACGTTAAATTATACAAAAGCATAAAAACTCAGAGCGATGTTAACCTTTTACAGTTGGATCTGGATTCTATTCACGATTGGTGTAAACTTAATAAAATGAATTTAAATGCATCTAAATGCTTTCACATTAAGTTTACTAGAAATAAGAATTTTGTTCAGTCAGAGTATAAAGTGGACGGTGTATGTCTAACTGAGCACCCTTGTGTCCGTGATCTTGGGGTCATGTTTGACAGCAAGTTAAATTTCATGGACCATGTTAATAGTATCATATTAAAGGCTTGGAAGATGGTGGGTTTCGTCAAACGCTCTTGCAGGGACTTCAGGAGGCCGGCTGCCATACTCGCTTTATTTAACACTTTGATACGTAGTACCTTGGAATATGCATCCCCAATTTGGAATCCACATTATAGAATCCATTGTGAACGAATTGAAAGGATACAACGTAACTTTACTCGTTTTCTGGCACATAAAGACCCCGACTGTCCCTATCGTGCTGAATATAATACTCGCCTACACAATTTCAAAATGCTTTCTCTTGAGACCAGACGTCGAATCATCGATATTGGAGTTTTGCATAAGATAGTGCATGGAGGTATGTCGTCGCCAGAGGCTCTTGCCCTCGCTAACTTTAACGTTCCTCGTAAAGTGCCTAGGTACCCCATAGTCAGAACATTTGTTTTGTCTAGTGGCAGGACTAATCTTGGAAAGTATGCCCCCTTAAACAGACTCATGTAGTCATACAATGACTTACTTACGACTGGAGATGGCGACATAGATATTTTTAATATAAAAAATACTAAGCAGTTTCTTCGTATGTGCAAGCAATTTGTTTGAACTTATGAAACTTGTAAATATCTATTATAGATAACTAATTATTACTGTAATTTTATATTTCTAATTATATATTTTCTTTAGTATCTAGTAACCAATGGGTTAACATTAGAATTGTAGTGATGTATACACCTGTAGTGACTTGGCACCTTGTATAGTGAACCTGTGTGTATTTTTTTAATATTGTTTTGTGTTGAGTTGATGGTGTATCTTTAAATAAATAAATATAGTACTTAGGTTTTAAATGATTTTTTTTAAAGAAATCTGCAATAAACGCGACTTTACGGAAACTCATATAGTTATTCGTTTACAATTTAAGCACACTGCTCAATGCACTCGTGTTTTTTTTT
>NW_020653726.1:11572617-11593790 GCF_003589595.1 Hyposmocoma kahamanoa
CTTTTTTTAATAGTTAATATTCTCTGAATGTAAATAACATTAAGTAAAATTATACTACAGTAAGACGGTTCAGAACATCAAAAAAGAAAGAGATGGCATTATATAGCTCATATAGCGTTATCTCTTTCCTATTTTTAGTAAGGAATAGACAATATTGGGAAATCATTCGTTCTTTAATCAATCACTTTAGCAATAATACATTACTTGGTTGACAGGTTTGTCATGGTACGAGTATGAGTAATATTATAATAAGCTTAATTTATGCTTACATAGAAATAAAATTGTTTTTGGAAAGGTTATGGTAGGCCGCCAGTTGACGAAAACGGCGCGGTAACAAAAATTGCGAGTTGTCCCCTTATCCGGACAAACTCTTTCACAAGGAGCTACTAAAAGTCAAAGGTACACGCCTAAGAAATTGGAACTGTCGTCTTCTCATGTATGAAGCAACCATTTCTCCACTAGCCAGTCACCCACAGTCACCGCTCTTGTGATGTATGTCAATATTGTGTTATTTTGTGTTGGTATGTGCAATGAAATATGTAATTAATTTGATTTGAACACCCGAGCATTTAATCCGGTAGGTAGTTCACCAAGACCAAGTGTACCTAAGAATACCACGCTGAAGTCGCATGGTTCGTTAAAAACTAGACGACCTATATAACTAAGACAAATGATCCGGATTGCACGACGACAGCTTTCCTGAACAAAGTTAATAATAGATGGCGCGAGAAATAGATCACTTGAATAATGTCTATAATTTTTAATACTGTTATCTCCTCACATAGACTCTTAAGGGTAACCTCAGACACACGAGAAACATTTATAAGATACCAAGTGTTGGGGCGAATAACTTGTGTGTCTGGTGGTATGCGACACTCTTGTCCATAGAAGTAGCAGTATCACAAGTCGCAAAGATCTGAGGGCCATTTGCACTGCGCCCGTCACCCTAAGATACTCGTATAAGTTGAAAAGTGTGCTTGTAATTTTTCTTCAAAACCGGGACACAGTAATGCTCACATTACTCCTTGGCGGCAGAAATAGGTACTTCACTGGACGAACAAGAAACTCTATTACTACTAAAACTGCTATAAATGAATGTGAGTATCAATTTGCAGCAAACACTTTTTTGTAGCAAATCTTGTACGATATTATAGATTGAGGTAATGCGTGTATAAATACATTAAGTATACTTTAAATCCCTCTTAACATTATTTAACGATAATATTAATTTTGTACACTGAAAAGATTACCAAATATGAAATTATGAACAAATTGTTTTCTCACAGAAGCTGTTGATTTCCTTGATTTAATGTCAGGTTTTTATCGAGTTCTAAGGTTTTCGCTATTGTTACACATAGGAAATGAAACTATTTTTCTGAATATAAATCGCGTATATTTGTTTTTTTTTACAAACCACCATTTCGGGCCCTTTACAGGTCCCATGGTCACGGTTGACTGTTGGCCCGAAACATTGGTTTGTGGGTTGGGTTGGTTTGTTGTGAAAAATAGTTTCATTTCCTCCATCTCATGATTTTTTGTTGATAAAAAAAAAATTGTTATGACTCAAAGTCTAATTACGGCGCGACTATTTATCCAAAATGTTTTTATATTTTGTATAAAATTACTACTTGGCGGCAAAAATATGTAAGGTAGCAGTATTTCTCTGGACGAACTCTTTCACAAGTAGCTCTACTGTTACTGATGGTGTGGTTGACTGTCGCGTTTGAGTTAGGTCGCTATTTGTACAGTGATATTAGCGAGAGCTTGGAGTTGAATATGTTGTGGTATTTGTGCGTTTACTGAAGTATTCGTGGTTGTATTTGTGACTTTGCATTTCGTTGCTTAGCTAACAACCCCGCTGAAGTCAAAAATAGGAGGTTTCTACTTTTTATACTTAAGTCAAAATAAAACTAGAATAACAATAAATATAATAGAACCAATACATATACAACTACTGTTATCCATAAATAGAGCACTTATTATACAACAACTTAAAAAATCTTGTATACAATAACAGAAATGATGTAATTTTTTCACTCTCCTTTAGGATTACTCGAAATTATTTGAGCGGTGTTGTTTGCTAAGAGACGATTTGTGTTTTTATGCAAACGGCACACTTGCAATTCCGTGCTCTTGCTTATATCACTATAGCATATCGAGGAATTACTTTATCTTTTTTTAGACGTACTATATGAAGAGTGGTTATTCTTGTGATGGCAAAACTTTCTATTTATTTGAAATTTCTTATCAATTTGGATGCATTACTTTAAGAATAGCTAAAAGCCAGTGTGTGAATATGAAGGAAAAGTGATGTGAAATCCATCTGCAAAATTTGTATATAAATGCATTTTTTGCATTTCAGTTACTTTGTGCTTTAACATACGAGTTTGAGAAAGTAAGGCGACGATATTTGATTTTGTTGAACTTAATAGAGTTTGAAAAAGAAAGTGGAAATATTGAATTATTCCTGCATTTCATTACTATACGCTCATACATTAGGCTAAGTTAAAAAAAATAGGTTCTGTGATGGTCCAGAAACTGTGAGCACTCGAAGTAGATAATAATGTTATTCAGAAGTTGGAACAACTGTTTGTGAGTAAATAACTCATAGTCCAGTTCAGTCCTACGTATAATTACATAATCTTCTTATCGTATCTGTGGCATACACAACAACCCTTGCAACTGTGGCGAAAGTTTTGCCAATCGTCGTATGGTACACTCCCACTGTTGTCCAGGGTCTTCCTAACGTACAGGAAAGGAATGGAAGGTAGTGCGGGGAGGCTCCTTTCGTGTACCCTTATTAGGTAACTATAAATACCAAAATTAAAAAAAATTACAATTTTCTCGTTTTAATTAATATTATGGGACGGGACGAACAAGTCGTGCGCATGATAGTAAGCTACATGCCTGTCCATAACAGTTACAGTGCCACTCAGAGCTTTAAATCGCAAAGATTTGAGAGGCACTACCACTGCGCCCGTCGCCCTGAGACATTAGTTGACAAGTCCCATGTGCCTGTAATTTCACCAGCACCCTTACCCTTCAAAACCAAAACAGTAATGCTGACATTACTGCTTGGCGGCAGACATAGGTAAGGAGGCAGTACTTCCCTGGACGAACTCTTTCACAAGGAGCTATATACGATGTGATTAATGTGATAGTATAACTTGTTTTCGTTTGCGAAATAATTGTAGCTACAAGTACAATCATTTCGTCAACAATTTTAAGTAATGAATTTAATCATGTTGTGATTGATTAAATTAGGAATTTTCAAACAAGACTTAATTGAAACCCTGTTAATTCAGTCTGTTTTCGACCTTATTACTATGCCTCGAACAATTGCGACGTAGTAATAACACACACAAGACGGCGTAGTAAAACTACACAAGCTTATAGATCACTATAAAGTGATCTATGGCCTTGTGTAGAGCAAAATAATATAGATTTTTTATCGAATCCGGAGCAAAGCGAAGGAATCTAATGTAGTATTATTTATTTATTTATTTAAAACACAAATCTTAACAATACAAGTTCCATTTGGCAAGCACTTATTGCTATGATGATAGCCCTTTTCTTGAATAAAGCCTATAAAAAATCCTTTCTGTTGTAAAGGTAGACACGAATGGCGTTAAAATACTTATAAGTAATACTTATTTAATTTTAATTAATTGACATTGTAATACTTAAGTTTTATCTATGACCTTTCTATCAGGTGCCATAATAAAGGGTTATCGAATCGGTTCACCAGCAATACCACGGTGCTTTAGCCGCTGCCGTGTACACGATGAAGAAGAGCAACATACTACCAAGCAACAAATTATAAATCAGATATCACGATGTTTTATTACCATGATGTACAATTAATTTTATATCATTTACAATTATTTGTTTGTGAAATTACTCCACTAGTTTTTTTTATTTTATAATTATTAATATAAAAAGAACCAACGCTTAAGAAAATTCCTTCGATTGATTAATTATCTAAATAAACCTCCCTACGGCAGATTTGAACCGGAATTGTTTATTGTTAATGTTTCTTTGGCATATTTTTTTAGTTTTCTTTATCATTATTTTTTCTCATAATGTTCATCAATATTTTATTTATATTTTATGTTTTTTTATAAGGCTAAGTCTTTTCAAAATTCTGAACACGTTAATATAATTTTTGTATATGCAAAGCGTTGTAATTTTGTTTGGAGTACTGACACCACAGATTGCTCGAGTAAAGCGATGTAACATAATTATATTTTATACAGTGTTACTAAGTACTGTATAAAACTATGGCACTTATAAAAGTAACTTCTAGCAATAACTGTCTTGTAGCTATTCGTAAATAAATCATGCTTGTTCAGTGTCTCCAATAGTTTACATAAATAACCAAATTTAGAAACCAAAAATAATTTAGAAGCTATGTAATAACAGAAATTTGCATGGTCTGTGCTCCAAGATACCTGACTTTAAAGCAATTCTTACACCGCTAGACCACGGTATTCTGTATTTAGGTAAGAACTTTAGATTGAAAATCAAATTGGCTACGCTGTTTCTTAAAATGTCATCCACTAACTATGCAATCAGGAAATCATACCAAAATGAATTTTACGGCTCACTAGTTAAAGACTTAGTTCGTTTAACACTTTTGTTAACGCTTTATCCTCAGAACTAAAAGGTCGATTAGGGTTCAGAGAACTCGGAGCTAAGACTGTACATTACATCCCATTAAAACTTTTTCCAACTTTACGATGGAGTACTTCGGTACCAGACTCAAAATTAATTACTACGTAAAATACAAATAATACTTTTAATTACCGTTGCTGCTCTGTTAATTAGAGAAAGCTTGTTTTTTATTCAAGTTTCGCTATGCAATTAAAAAATAATGAATTTTTTTCTTTTTCTTTGTAAGCTGCGAAATAATTCCTCTTGTGCGAATTATTAAAATGGGGTTGGCTTTTTGGGCAAAATAATCTCAAGGCCTGATTAACATTTAACTGTTCTGTTTAAAATATATACGACTTGCAGGTTTCGGATTGGTTTATAAACTTGGAAATTACTAATGAAAAGTAAGTTTAGCAAGTAAGTTTAGATTAAGTTAAGCTTTAGCCACTACATTAGTAGCTATTTATTTAAATTTAAGTGAAATTACGTTGTATTATTCAAGTTACATAAAGTTTATTATTGTGTAATAATTGCAATATTTATTTGTAATTAATGATGTGTTTTTACTACCTTTTGAGAAAATGCTCCACAATGTTAGTTTATATATGGCACCCACGATACACGGTTTCCCTAGTACGCTATAAGAGTGTGCGTTAAAAATTACAAATACCGAACAAACACAAAGAAAAATTCCTTCAATCTGACAGGACTCGAAGCAGTGGCTGTATGCCTAACCGAGGCTACAGCTTTTCTAACTGAGCTACAGACTGACTCAGCAGTGTCGTGTCCGAATCGTATTTTTTCTACCTTCTGCATCCGCCCATCAAACATTTATTTTAATATTGTCTACCAGTCGTTGAAATTGACTGTCACACAACTCATGTAACTTTAATTTTGCCATAGTGAATTATGGCTAAATACTGCATCTTAACTTAGAATATATAAGCGTGACAAGTTTCGCACACTAAAGTTACATTAGTTAGCCGTGACTGCGTTTGTGTGAAGATATGGAAGACCTCCATCTTACTTGATGAAAAATAACGATGAGGTCGTCGATAAAGCATGAAGTTCATTGAACATCTTGAAAATATAATCGAATAAGCCTGCAAGCAGATAATTCCACTTTATTCATAGTCGTTTGCCATAAAAATTTGGAAGCGTAACGCTACATTTCGCTAACGCTTCGCTAACTACATAGGACTGGAACCCCAGTCTACGTCTAGTCCCCTGATGATGGAAAGGGGAAGGTGTAATTAAATTTTGCAATTCCATCTCTTCCAACACCTATGAGCGGGCAACTTTACAGTGGTGGTCAACATTTTCGTTTGCCCCGGGGCGTCTGTCTTGTGTGCCGCTAACGCATCTTAGTAGCGTTCTAGACGAGGGCCTAAGGCGAGGTAAGTTTCCCGTATAGTTGAAAGCCATGACCGGACATTGTGACAAGACATTGCCACCGACATCTCCGGTACTCGCCCGGAGAGCTAGTAGATGGGCTACACATTTCTCCGGTCCTTCCAGTCGCGTAGCAACTGAAAAAAAAGCTTCGCCATCAAGTGGATATTTGGTAGTGGACTTTAGAGTCAACGGCTTAGCGGTGGCAACCGTTAGTTGTGTAATGCACAACGGGAAGTCAGCGTGCCAACAGCTCCGGTACCTGTCTGAAAAATAGGGAGGGTACTTGTACTTGCACCCGGGGCAGCTCACCCGAGGAACTAGCCTTTTGAGAACCGGACGAAGTCAGGTTGTAGAGTCCGTCCTGCATAATCAAAAGATTGATAGGTAGGGTCACTATTATCAAAACACATGTTGAAGACGTGAAGGCTGACCCGGTGTGAAGTAACGCCTCATCCTGGAAAGGATGACAAGCTGCCTTGCTGCATTTTTGGCTATGGATTCTATGCGTCTTTAGAAATGTCCAAAGCCTCTTGCACATGTCAATGTCGCATTGAGGTTAAGAACAGTGCGACCATTTGTAGCAGATTTCTGCCATTTGGGCAGATTAAATTTTTATTCATTCTCATTGCGGCAGAACATCTTAACGTTTTATTAAATGTGGTAGAGTTGGGCAGATTTGGGAATATTTAACAAGTTCTTTATTAATTTGGGAACAAACTGAAAACTTGTTATTTTCTGCTACTACGAACAACCATCTGAAGCGAAATACGGGCAATATTATAAACATTTTAACCTATATCAACTTTATAGCTATAGCTTCTACAGGCTGTACCTGCTCAATTAGCTTTTATGATGCTATGATAATGAATCACAAGTATTGATAGGCCTCTTTAATGCACGTGGTCAAAACACTGGGTCATAAAATACACGGGATGTCGGAAATGATGTAGGTATGAAGGAAATGTTGTTTCCACAAATCGGAAAAACATTGAAATCCTTTGTCGTTTCGACTATTGATATTTGTCATAGCTTTGAAGTGCTCTCTAGGGTTTCACGTAAGGATGGTAGCAAAGTGATGCTGTATTTATACAATATCTTTGAAAAAACTAGATTTACGGGTTTACTATCGATTCTTCACTACTGCAAATTTATTTATGAAATTTAATATAGATATTGTTTAAAACCATCGCGCTGGAAATCAGAAGATATTCATATCGAACATACTTAATACTTTTTTTTTCATAATACCAAGTGACGGGACGAACAAGTCGTGAACCTGATGATAAGCCACACGCCTGTCTGTAGCAGTAGCAGTGCCACTCAGAGCTTTAAGTCGTAAAGATCTAAGACACTTCCACTGTGCCCGTCAGCAGCAGAGACGTACTCGTAAGTGGACAAGTACCCTACAAAATCGGAATGCAGTAATGCTCACATTACAGCTTGGCGGCAGAAATATGTAAGTGAAATACATCGATCTATTCGATGCTATGATTAATAGCGTCGGATAAATTCGACTGAGTATCATCGTAAATAACGCCTCGTTATTTCGTACCAAATCCGATTTACACGGGCACCAATCAACACTTTCCCGGACGATACGCAGTTGAATGTCATAATGCAAGGATCTGGTTTGCATCCAGAGACTCTAAGAGAACTTTAACAAGGACGTAACACACCTGTGCATCTTCCAATTAGCTCTACGTTAATTTCTTTTTTGCAATGATTACTGCGGCTACTTTTTGGTTGTCTTCGTGGATTTCTTCCAGCTGCACTGATAACTTTGTCGTAGATACGTACTAGACGAGATTGGATTGCGGCATGTTGATTTAGGTCGATTTGCTCGTTCCGCACTTTGTTATCATAATCTGCACCAATAATAATAACCGAAGTAATTTGATGGGTAAGTTTGGGTAGCAATCCGTAAAGATTTCATCAAAGCCATTGTTGTTTGGTAACCTTTAAGAAGATATGTATGTATACAGTGAGGGAAAAACGATACGGGTGAAAGCTATGTACGTAGGTATGGAATCTTGCCTTTTCAAATTATCGGGATCGTGCACAACCAATTTATACTTCTTTTATCAAAATATATTGACCAATAGACTCTACATACATACTCGTAGTTCGTGAAGTACTTTTAGCCCATAAGAAAACACTCTCTCACCGAGGCCGGCCGGCGGTAATGCTTTAATATCACGTGATATTAAAACTGTAATGCTTTAATATCACGTGATATAAATTAGGAAGTATAAACTGACCAATCACGTGGCTTGAACCTGTAACACTTAACTACTTCACGCCCAATGTTAAATAAACATATCTTGTTTGGACGCTCTACATTGCGAACTTGTAAGCTTATAGATTTCAAACTCACAACGTATTTTTATTGCTCCAAAATGCATTAGATTGAAACGTCATGGTAGAAATTTTGAATCCGTAGCTTAAAGGAAACACGTACGATTTGTAACATATCTAATACTTCATATGTACCTAGTGCCTCTGTGAGTATAAATCACTCGATACCGTGAGGAAACTTTGAAGCGGGACTAAGAGGTACGTATACGTTTACTTTAGTAATTGAAAAGGAAGATAAGCTTTTCTTCGCCAAACAATATACAAGATGTAGTATGAAAACAATAAATAATTAAATCAATCCGCTTGTAAAGGAGTGTTCTAATTTTGATGCAATAAATAAAACATTTTTCGTTCTTCGAGACAGGTCTAGCGTCTAAGTCATACTGGCAGATTTAGATTCTAATTTTACTTCGATAAATTTAATTTAAACCCAAGTTATCACTATGAAATATATATTAAAAAAGCAAATTACCAGATCGTGAGTTAACTAATGTTGGTTGCAGATAGAAAATATTTATTTTTTAAGTTGTAAAATAAATCGCGAGTATTTCTTCAAGTCAGAGCTTTCCTTTTTTGAGCGTGGAGTTGTTGAAGATTGAATAGTAAGTATGTAATGATAATGGCTGTCAAAAATAAATTGACTTAAATTGTAATATTATTTGTTATATTATACAATAACATATTTAGAAAGGATTTAGATCAAATCAGAATTGACAATATATTCGGAATTGACGTTATTTTATTTTTACTTGAGTTTTCAATCAGGAGGCGGTTTAGCGTCTGAGTAGCGTCCGAATTGATATTTTAATTAGCCCAAATGCGATATTCTTTTTTTGAAACTTCTTATTGTTCTGTGTACAGTATAATAATACTCATTATAGTTCTGCGTACAGAACTTTAATGAAATTTTTCAGTTCAGAGACAATATAATTTTGATGGTTTATGGAATTATAACAAACAGATTAAAGTACAGGAGTAGAAAAATATAGTTACATGCTTCAGGCCCAAGTATAGGCCCTCAGAATACTATGAAAAACTAATTTATCTAGATACTCGCTAGGTATGTAGCGCTAAATTTTAATGTAATGTTTTCATTATAATGTAGATAGATAGATAGACAGATAAACACTTTATTCACTGATACACAAATACAGATCAAGCATAAAAGAAAAAACAAAACATGATTGTCATAGCAGTGAAACGGCGCTGACTCAGCATATGCCAAAGGTTCCTAAGGCGCTGGTTTTCAGTCAGAACCAACGAGAGGGATTAAGTTCTTTGAAAGCAAAAATATAACGACTATGAGTAAAGTTATACATTGACAATAATAATATACATAGTAAAGTGTATACGTACACTGAGTATTTATGTAATCATAGGAATAATATCGTCTGGGTCGGAATTGTTGGAGCAGAATGCCACCATATGAAGAGAGGACTATGATAAATTGTTTTATTTTTCGTACGAGAATATAACTTCATTTTCGGATTCAAATTACGATATAATCTATTGGCGAGCTCTAAGTTTTACGATGTGCATAATAAACTATTTCGACAGGAATCACATATTTTGTACATTAAGATGTACACGGGGCCATAGGAGATTATACCTCTCTCCTAAAACGTTGTCATTTTACAGAAGTGGCCTTATTACACTTGTACAGTCAATATCCGAATCGTTATGATTGAATTATATATTTTTTTATTATTATTTGAATTCACACTGTAAAGACGCGAACACATTAATTCGTCTCGCTTATAAGTGTATCTTGAATGTGTTTGACATCTCAATGAACACAGTTCACGTGATTTACACTTCAAACAGACTATCTCCTTGAATCTTCGTAAACCCATACGGGTGTGTAACGGGGATTAAGGGAAATAAGTCCATTAACAGTACAATCACCAACAACGACTCTCTTTCAATGTAAGCGGAAAACCGGGTAACGGGAGGCCGATTCTCGTACGACAGAGAAAATTACGAGTAGAGAAAGGGTGAAAAACATGGCTGATGTTCATGGTATGGTAACAGTTCATGGCATTCTCAGAATCTCAAGGTAGGCAAGCATACGAGTGGTCGTAGGCAGTAGAGCGTGTGAAAACTACATACACAAATATAACAAAATATTGTCACTTGATAAACACACATTAAAACTACTCTACCAACCGTCTAGTTACATTCGGTTGCTTAAGGCGAGTCATCAGACGAGATGCTAGAAAAACTATTTTGCTAGATCAAATGGTTTAGGTATTTACTATTAGATAACGATCCTACAAAAAATATGAACACTTAAGAATCTAAAATGAATTATTTAAGAATTAAATATCTAACTTTGCGCATGATTTTCATATGGAGATATTTCTCTTAAATGCGGTTTACGGGACGCGAGGAGCGGCCTCCCACACCTCACCTCCTAAAATCTAGGCTCGCGTTGAAATACCTCGCCTTAACTGAAACATACCTTGAATTTAGTGTATATTTGTTTATCGATTTTGTTTACAATATTATTGATAAAAAAACGGAACGGAACACATTTCACAATCTCTCGACTTATAATCTGTATTCTACACCGACACTACGACTTGTACATTTTATACAATAGCAAGTTGGTGAAATTTTTTGTAGAGTTGGAAGTGACAATATTATTTACTGTCGGGAAAACGTTGGGACGTACCTTTCCTTTCCAGGGTGAGGCGTTACTTCACATCAGGATAGTTGCTTCAGCTGTATCAAGCATCGGAGCGGTGCTTGACTTGTGTCAGGTCGTGTATGAAGTACTGCTGCCACCTTTGGGATGGCTCTGCTACATACCAACTGGCCACCTTGGATTCAATTGACAAGCGTGTCAGGAGGCTTATAGGTGACTCGTAATTAGTAGAGGCGAAGCTTCAGAGCCTTGACCACTGCCGTAAAGTTGCCTGCTTATCGGTATTTTACAGGATATATCACGGAGAGTGTGCGATGGAATTACACGATTTAATTCCGCCTTCTTCTTTCCATCATCGGGTAGGCTTGGCTTCCACCCCTATGTTGTGGATATTCCAAAGATTCGTATGAAGCGTTACGCTTCCACATTTATATGGCGAACGGCTATGGAGCGGAATTCCCTGCCTGCGGACTTGTTCCCTAAACGTTATGACTTGGACCTTTTTAAAGCGAGAGTGAATAGGCATTATTTAGGTGTGCATGCTCTATCGTCAACCTCATCGTCACTTTCCATCAGGTGAGATGGAGGTCAAATGCACACTTATATTTGAATAAAAAAAAATACTGAAAGAAAAAACCATTCAATACTTCTAGTTAGAGAAAAACGTTAAGAATAGTTGAGATAAGACGGAATCGCTGCCGTCAAGAACCCTCAGGGAGCCGTAAGAAATATCTGATTTTATTACAATATCTTTTTATTCCTAGCTAGACTTTACATGTAATCTCATTTTAGACTATATTTCTTTATTGTAGTCAGTGAGCATAAATACAAAGTATAATATCATTGATTGTAGTTATGAATTATTTTTATCGCGAAAATCAGTTTTTTATTTATGTAAATAAAATATTACAAGCCTCATTTAATTTTATCGCACGAGTTGTGATAAAAACAAACGATGAAATTAATAATTATCCAACATAAATCGATTAAACTTGCGATAAGATCTTATTCGGAAGTTTGAAACAATTTGGTTATAATTTTCAGTGCACTGATTATTTTATTTGGGAAACTTATTGCTTCATAGTCATAATAAAACGGTAATAATTTTCACGTTTTCACTGGCAAAATACTTTTATCTAACAGGAAACATATAATCAGCTAACTACAGATTTATATATCAGCATGTCTGACGACTTCGGTAGCCCAACGATTTAACCTCCTCTTTTGTACTCAGAGGAGTACATAGAAATCCAAAAATTCTCCTAACGTAACTGAAGGTGGCAAGCTTAGTTTTATTTTAATATCATTTATATGCTTTTTACGTCGTCAAAACAATAGACAAAGGTCTTGTATCATCTGTAATTTTTTTCTAAATAGCATCTGAAGGAGCACGTGCAAGAATGCGTCTGTGTGAAGCTAAGTTAGTCAGTCTACATCATTTCAAAATTCATTAAATTAAGCAATATCTTTTCCTGAATTACTTGTCTAATTATTAAATTAATGGTGTAGATAGATATTTTTTAGAAAAAAATAGGTACTTAGCGAAAAATAACCTAACAAACCTTATGTCCTCTGCAAAGAACAAAAGTAGGTAGTTGATGTTAAGTAAGTATGCCTAAACATGTTCTTTACAGAGTACATAAACTAAATCTTTCAAATATTATATATATATTATTTCAAATAATTTTTTTTTTCTTAAGTTATGATAGATTATGATTTTACAGATTAGATAATGAAGTACTAGAAACGTTCAATCACTCCAAGATAGTTTTATGGTGACGTTTCCGATGACGATCTTGACTATAGGCCACTGCATCGCAATCAAACTAACCTTCTTCAGTTGGAAAGCAATTGAAACGACGAAGCACATATCGCATTGTGAATATAATAGTGTATTAACTCGAAAAGGGTATTCTTTCAGAGTCGATGAAAAAGTAATTATTCTCCTCCTGTGAAAGATTTAGAAAGAACATGTATAAATTAAAGTTTATTACAGACACGTAAACAATTTTCTACTTGCCAAATATGTTTAAAAATAAAAGGGAAAGAATAATTTCCTATTTTGAGTCGGACTGTTTTTTCCAGAACTAGCTCACAAAAAATCTCGTTTTGAGTTAAGTAGATATCTTTTAATTGTTTCTTACAATATTCTAACAACGGTTTGCGTGTAGGGATTGGCGTGTAGGGAATCAAATTGTATATTTACCAATAGTATAATCTTGAATTTCACATTATTTTGAGTTACAACACTATTGTAATAACAGCGCGATATATCGGATGCTGTTGTGTCTTCTCCAGCGTTTTCCGATAATTCGAAACTATTCGTCAGTTCATCATCATTACCGTTGCGATCGAGAGGACACCTGAGATCCATGTCGCGTTCACGTAGACGTGTTTAGAGGTACTTGAAACACCCGTCACCTTCACTCCGATTACAGGTCCTCAGTTGCCAGAATGCTAATGATAAGCAAGATAATTGGTCGAAACACAAGTTTGAGCCAAAATTTAGTGTTTGCAATCCGCTTATTTACCGATAAATACTACGGAATGGGCATGGTATAGACTCTACCAGCAATGGGTAAATCGATGACGATATTCTTTTTATTGACTGAACAAATAGAACACAAAGTTTGAAAACGGAAGGTCTTTCGGATTGTCTATAAGGGAATTAGAGGCATAACAGTTTAAAACAGTCACGCTGCAAAAAATTGGTTGTAATGAGAAAAACTGTAAAAAATCTTAGATTTTCTATGTTTTGTGCCAAATAGAAACTGTTTCATCGAATTTCACGAGGCTGAAAGTTAGAATAAATATGTTTATGTTAATCTCTAACGTCAATTCCTATTTCACAACTTATTTTTTTTTTATTAGATTATATTAGTAATAACGTCTGAATGATAGAAGTAATATCTTGTTTTTTCAAAAGAAATATTTATTGTTTATTCGTTTTATAACTTTATATTTAATAAGTACATTTTGTGTCTTTTAACTTTCAATAAATAATATTTTATTCAAGTATTCCTTTAACTTAATTGCTAATTAGTCCACTTACAACCGTTCAAAATTTTAAATGGACATCTTAATATAGCGCCGTTGTCCTACATATAGGACATAGCGAAAATCCGGTTTTCCTATTTAATATTTTTTCAATATTTTTCCCATACTTTCTTAAATATTAACAACAATCCCTGAAAGTTTCATAAAAATATTCTAAAAAAGGTCTCTGAATAGGCAGGTTATATTGCGGGCGCTGGATGGAAAAATTTTGGAGCCAAGCTGGGAAATGAGCTTGTTTTGGGCTAGGTGTTTTGGGATGTATTCTAGAGTGAATTCGGTTTCTCTGATACTCATTGTACAGGGAATTCCCTAGTCTGAGGCCAGGCTTCGGTGTAATTGTGAGCTCATTATTATTTAAAAAAATCTTTTGCTCAAAAAAATACGTAACATTTTAGTAATACACTCTATTTTTGCGGCCAATACCATTATGATAACTACGCGCTGCTATAAAGTCATACAATATATTACTTATGCAGAGATAGGGGAGGAGAATAATTCCGTCCCCAACTTTACCCTTCAAAATAAACACAACAGTCGTCGAATGTTAGGACGCCATGTACTCGGCCATTCATGACCAGTCGAGTAGAAAAAAAAAAGTATTCCTCCCTCCAAAGTGCGCTATTATATATATTACTATATTTATATTTGTTATAATTGTTCCTCCTCATAATAATAATAGCAGATTACAAAAAAAATATGGAGATATTACATTCTATGTAGTAGGTTGTACATCAAAGGTAAGAAAATGGGAGACCAAAGAATAAAGCGGCATGTAGGCTTCTGAGATCTAAAAGAAAATTATAGTTTTAATTCCTTAGAAATATGTTTGGTAACTAGGTATTCCCTATGTTAAAGCTTGGTAGTAAAAAGCTTGAATGAATATATTGTTTTGCTAAATGGTCGTGAACAGATAATTAAACAACATTACAGAAAAAATCAGTATGTTTTACCAATTTTTAGTGCAATCTAAAATTCAGGACGCTTGCACAAATAGAGGTATTAAAAATAGGCACTATTGTATAAATTACATAATCCTAACATTACAAGTTTGTACTCCCAAATTTTTGATAATCGCAAAGATCAATCACTTGTGTGTACTTTGAGCAGCGTTTATTATACAAGATAATAACCACAAGGTCAGAGTATGTGTAATATGATGGTTGCACTCGTTCATGTTAACATTAAGACTGTTTACCAAAAATAATTCGGTTTAACATAATAAATGTGCGCAGATATCAATGTATATGAGAGACTACTTCTTTCATGAATTTCACGAAATTTATAAGTAAAGTTACTTGGCTTCTAGAAGACAAGCAGTAGAGTTCCTTGGGAAAGTGTTCGTCCAGGGAAGTACTGCTACCTTGCTTATTTCTGCCGTCAAGTAGCAATGTGTGCATTAGTGTGTTTCGGTTTTGAAAGGTAAGGGTGCTGGTGAAATTACAGGCACATGGGACTTGTCAACTTTAACTTTATTTCAAGGTGACGGGCGCAGTGGCAGTGCCTCTCAGATCTTTGTGATTTAAAGTTGTGAGTGTCAATGCAACTGTTATAGATAGGCGTGTCGCTTACCATCGAGCACGTCTTTTTTCTTCGGTCGCTTGGTATCATAAAAAAAAGACAAGAAAAAGCATTTCGGGTGACACTGTGAAGGGTGTTTTTACATCGCCTGACCGCGTTATCTGTGAAATTAGAGGAGAGCAACCGACATTGTGGTACAAATCGTTGAGAATTCTTTACATTGTCCTATCAACACACGATATACGAAGTTGTATGTGCAACATTATTTGTACACAAACTGAAATGAAAGCCCATTTTATGTTGTTTCCTAAGAAAATTTAGTGTTGTCGACTTTCCTAACAAATTTTCATTTGATTCTAATATTCTCTTTAAGGCAATTAGTAAATGTTGTAAATAAAGTTAATGAGTAACGTTCAATAAAAGAATGCTTTAATATGCTTAGTACAACGAAAAAGAACAAAATTACTTTATAAATTCTATACGCTATATGTAAAAATTTCGTTAATGTCCCAGGAGATACCTGCAACGTATAATACCTGAGATTATTCTTTCGGTATTCTATTTGGTGGTTATATGATCATCAGAGGCTTTTACGAGGTGGTCTGATCATTTCTTTGTTATACTGTAAATACCATAAGTTTATGTTCCACCCCTGTTTTGGTGTCTACTAGTTTGACTTTTTTATAGTTATATAAATATCACACTACATTTAGCGAGGAAACACTTTCCCTGTTGAATGTTACTATTATTCTTTAATACAATACAAATATTCTTCACTGCAAAATGGCAAAACACAGGTTACAAGCGACGTTACTGATGGGTAGCAATCTTATCCAGGCAGTCTCTGTAGGGAAGTAGTCTCTTACGCTAAATTGCACAAACGGCCTAATGGATGTTCATGCAATTTATGATACGAAGTGAAAGAACGAACAAGCCGTGCGCTTGGCGACACGCCTGTCCATAGCAGTTGCATTGCCACGCAGAGCTTTAAATCGTATAGATCTGAAAGATACTGCCACTGCGGCAGTCACCCTGAGACATGAGTTGACAAGTCCCATTTACCTGTAATTTCACCAGCACCCTTACACTTTAAAACCGAAACACAGTACTCATATAACTGCTTGGCCGCAGATATAGGTAAGGCAGTACTTCCCTGGACGAACTCTTTCACAACCAGCTCTACGGCTACTAAAGTCAAAGTCAAATAAGTAAGCTGTAAGTATTAAGTACACGACGAGAATCTGAAATCAATTAAAAATATATGTTACTGCTTACAGAGCTTATATCGCACGATCTGCTCGCATCCGGGTAAGTAAACATGGCCATATAGCTAATGCATTTTTATTTGCTTTCCTCTACCTCTACCTATGTATATCTTTTAGATGAGATACAGGTCATGTTTACTGGATATTTATATAATATACTATGTGCCACTATTAACTGCTACTTTATTATTCTGTCTCAGGTTTTGAGTTTGCTTATGCACAGATAAGCTAGGAATAAAGCAAAGGACGAACTCTTTCACAAGGAGCTCTGCAGTTATAGGTAGGCGTGTCGCTTACTACCAGGCGCACCACTTGTTCGTCTAGTTGTCGCTTGATATCATAACGATAAGGACAGGCAAGATCTCAAGCAGAGGCCGTGGGTCGAATCTGGTGTCGTACTTCTAAGTTTTCCGGAATTTATGCAATTTGAAATTTACCATAAGCTTTTCGGCGAAGAAAAACATCTTGATGAAACCTGCACGTCGAAGAAGGGCTCACAATTCTTGGAAAACGTGTGAAGTTCCCAACCTGTATTGGGTCAGCGTGGCGGACTATTGCCAAAACCCTGAGAAGAGATCCGTGCTTTGCAGTGGAATGTATGAATGGGTTGATGAATCATCATTATCATCATCAGATGATTATATATTTATCATTATATAAATTACTATAAAATCAAAGGGCATTTTTAAACCTATCAAGTTGTCTTAAGGAACGTAATATCTCACGGTATAACAGAATTTATTTGAATTTAACTGCAATTTAAGTTAGAGCAAGAATTTATTGAACCGATGAATATCAATGTTATAACCAAACGGTTGGCGAAACTCATCTCAATTGAAATTGTATATTCCCGAGATCGAATCGACATTGGTGAAGTTATGATTTGTTTTATAATGTCTGTATTCATATTTTATGTTAGCACTGTCGTATTGCATTCTATTGAGATGATCTATTTTAGCACAAGACTACTAACGAAGACAGTTATTTTGATATAAAAAGCGTAAACGTTTTTATATCACTTAAAGTTTAATATGAGTATCAAACTATCAAAATGGCAACCGCCCGGACGGAATGACTCTCAACCCTTGGACTGGGCCGGGCACTGGTGTGGGACGCCACGTGTGCCGACATACTTGCCCCATCCCCCTCCAGCACATCAGGAATAGGGCTGGCTCCGCAGCTGAGCTGGCGGAAAGAACACAAAGTAATAAGAACCAGGATCCCGGCTCCGACTACCAATTTACGGCCTTTAGAATTGAAACCATTGGCCCGTGGCGCCCTTCAAATGTACAAAATTTTATCCAAAAAATTAATAGACTGTCTGGAAAATCCAAGTGTTGGCAGCTACCTTGCCCAACACATTAGCATAGCCATATAAAGGGTGAACGCTGCCAGCATCTTGGTCACCTTGCCGCGGGGACCCAATTTTATTCAAATAATTTAATTCACCGACTTCAAAAAAGGAGGAGGTTCTCAATTCGACTGTATGTTTTTCTTTGTATGTATGTTACGCAATAACTCCGGTATTTGTGAACCGATTTTCATGATTCTTTTTTTTTGTAAAGGGGTACTTCCATAGTGGTCCCATATCATTTTGAAGGAAATCATCCACCTCTAAGGGTGTTCACGCATGAAGATTCATTTTTATAAATAGCGCCTAAATTTTCTTAAGGAGCAATTATTTTAATGATTGATTTTGCTATTTCTCGAATTCAAGGCGTTTTTCTTTCAATATTCTTTGAGTAGTGAGAACCGACTTTTATTATCTCCAGTGTCAAGTTATCTCCAGTGATATTTCAATAAAATTTAGCAAATAGATGTAATTGTACGTAGTTTTGGGGTCGTTTTTTTTATCCTTGTTTTACCTTCGAGTATTTAAGCTTTTATTATACGTTACCTACCTGTATATTTTGAAAATAAAATAGACTGATACCATAAGTAAGTATCGATCGGAATCACATAATAAGTACTTTAATGTTTACCGTTGATATACTGTACCTACCACAGTCGTGCAAACCTGACTTTAACCTATTGTAATACACGTCGCGGAATGGGGAATACAGGCACCAGACTCTCGCAAATAATGTTTAATGTTAAAAGTCACTAATCTGTAACCATTTATATAATTTACCTGGTATGTTGAGAGAAAATAAATAAATAATGATTAAATTATTACTCTAATAATTTTGAACACATTGTTGATACGTGAGGCGTAACTATAAGTTTCCGGAATGAAAAAGAAAAAAATAGTATAAATGTCGAGTTCTTAGGTTTTCGCGATTGTTACACATAGGAAATGAAACTATTTTTCCGGATTTAAATCGCGTATATTTGTTTTGTCAAACAAACCGACGTTTCGGGCCCTTTACAGGTCCCATGGTCACGGTTGACTGAAAAAACAAATATCCGCGATTTAAATCCGGAAAAATAGTTTCATTTCCTATAGCATAAATGGTCAGAAATGAATTTATTGTGTCTCAAAATATTTTCCGTTAGCGTTAATGCACTTTTTCAACGTCAACGTTTTTCACTTTCAAAAATTAATTTGTCTGTCTGGCCGTGTGAGAACTGGCATTATCGTGGTGCATGACGATACGGCGTTTACGGAGTTCGTCAATAACTTCCGGCAAACAAAGGTCGTGTACCAATCACTATTAACGGTACAACGATTTTCCAAAGCAACAGCAGCCACGTGTCCAAAAACGTCCACGTGTTTTATCAAAAAAGAAGCAATCACCCGCTTAGAGGCACTTTGCACGCGCGTCACTTTGGTAGGTATCGGCTCATCTCGAAAGACTCATACGCGGGATTGCTGCTTTGTATTGGGATCGTAACTATAAATCCATATTTCGTCACCTGTTGCTATGTCCCACACAAGTTTGACGCCCCTTCGTTGAATCTGGTAAGCATGGCATTACACCAAGTGACGCGATCCGGTTTTTGAGCCTCAGTGAAATTGTACACACCGATGTATACACCGAGAGCACAGCTTTTTCACACTAAAATGTTTGTGTAGTATTGATTGCATTTTACTCATGCCTATGCCTAAAGATGCCCGAATGTTATGGTATGTCACATGCCTGTCTGTTTTGATCATACGTCGCACAGCATCGATGTTTTTGTTGTTCACAGCAGTGGACGGGCGACCATCACGAAATTCGTCACTAAGATTCACACGACCACGTTTGAATTCTGCAAACCAGCTATAAATAGTCGTCTTGCATGGTGCTTCATCGCCAAAAGCAGTTTGAAACCGAGCGAAGCTCCGCTGAGCTTTTAAATTACAGTTAAAGTCGTAGAAAATCATACTATGAAAATTTTCTCGAGTTATTAAAGTGATTTTAAAGAGGTCCATTTTCAAATGTTGTAATTACTTTTTAAATATTGTTTACGTAAGTGGCCAGTTCCGGAAACTTGTAGTGCCGCACTATGTAACATGTATGTGTACACATTGTTTTCATATCGTTATATTCATGATAGGAGTAAAAATTATTTTTTTAAATTTCTGTCGCACGTATCCATTTCCACCTTTTTATAAATATGCCACTATTAAAGAAAATCGTACATGAACGTAACAACATAAACTATTGGGCCTATTCCGCGGAAACATTGACTGTTGACACAGGCCGATGCGCGGTTACGTCTATTTACAAACCGCCAAACCAATCATTCCAATTTAATAAAACCAGCAATTTCGACGAACATCCCTCAAAAATTCGGAGACGTCTACAGCCACAGCACAACTTAGGGTTATGCCCCAACTAGGTAACAACGCAAAACTCCCTGCTTCGTTTGATATCCGCCGCTGGCTCCGAGGCCACAATCCCGACCTGATTTTTGTTAGCTACAGCTTTAGGTCGATGTGCAAAAAATCTGTCTGCCCTGTAATTCACCCAACATCCACCTTGCCATTCCGTCGGCGATTCAATTTCGTGAAGGTAAATTGGGAACTGTTCTTTCAGAGTGTGGATACTGAGTTGTTTGAACTTGAACCTACGCCGAGAACTTTCAAAAAAGTTTTTAAGAAAATATGGGCTGCATCTCGCCAGTAAATTCCTCGCAGCTGATGGACATCTTATGTGTCAGACTTTTTTCAAGATACTGCAGCCCTCCTTAAATGACATCACGGTTGAACAAATTGTTTGGCAGTGCAACTGTTATGGGTAGGACTGTCGCTTGCCGCTTGGTGCAAGACTCGTTTATCCATCGAGCATATAACCAGAAATATACTTATATTTATATTATATTATATTATATTATATTATATTATATTATATTATATT
>NW_020653726.1:11593800-11609356 GCF_003589595.1 Hyposmocoma kahamanoa
ATTATATTATATTATATTATATTATATTATATTATATTATATTATATACATTGATATACTTAAATTATATCATTTTTGTATTTTGCAAACCGAATAATGGTGATATAAAATGCATTCTTGCAGCACTTTTCTAATCCTAAAGAAATCAATTAATTTCAGTTTCAGAATTTACACAATTCTCTTAGCTGTATCTGTGGTTCACTGTACTAATAGAAGCCGGTACCTCAATATAACAAAGAATATTTTGTTCATAAATTCATGACGCATAAGGTAATATCATATTTTAAACCCACGTGTAAAAACTCTCTTGGGCCTAACGATCCCCTTTACGATATTGCGTCACATAATAAGCAATGGTTAAAGTTCACGAAACCGTTCTCGTGATTCACGTTAATAACCTAAGTTTGTACCTTAGAATGGTTGTGTTAAAAGCTTTTATCGATATCATATATTATGCATAAAGTGTCCGGTAAATATTCGCATCACGGGCTGGAAGCACCTGTAAACAACATTATAAAAAACACACATTGTAATTAACTTTACTGTATATCAGGATCTTTCACTACATCATATTCAATTATTTTTTTGTGAAATTACTCCATTAGTTTGTCATAATTAGTAATATAAAGTTCGAAAAAATATGCCACTAAACCACGGAACGAACCTGCGAACCTTACGAATTTTTCCATGTGCTTGTTCCAGATCTCTGTGAATGATTTTTTAACCACTTTTTATGCCGAGCGCTATCTGTGAGAAATATATTTTTCACCTGCCCAAAAATTATATTTACAAAAGTTTACATTAAAAAAAATATATTAAATTACAGATACATAAAATCTCTAAAATCTAAAAAATTGTGTGTTATTACTGAAACGCAACTGATATGGGTATATGATGTGTTTATGAAGTCATATTAAACGTCAGATATCATATGACGTCATGGGAAATACTATGGCAGACAACAGAAGTTATTTTTGTGTAGTCTGTTATTTTCTTTCAATTATTAGTGTCTATTAACTACATGTCATTTTACAATATTTATAACTATCATTATACTTATAAATATGCTGAAGCTCACATCGACAGCTTCATGACAGTCTTACAGAAGAAATCAGCGTCTTTATTGAACAGAATACGTGACAGCAGCAACGGCCTCCCGAAGCGATTCTCGGCTAGGAGTGAGTGCCCCATAATGCGGCATTTAGTAATAAACACAAAATCTTTCGTGGAACTTAAGTATTTACCTTCTAAAATAAATACTTCATGGATCTCTATTGTCCGTAATATAAATTTATTATTACCTTTTTAACCGACTTCAAAAAAGGGGGAGGTTCTCAATCCGACTGTATGTTTTGTTTGTATGTATGTTTGCGAACCAATTTTCATGATTCTTTTTTTGTTGGATAGAGGGTATCTCCATAGTGGTCCTATTTAATTTTGAAGAAAATCATCCACCTCTAAGGGTGGCTGTTCACGCATGAAGGTTCATTTTTATAAATAGCGCTTAAATGTTATTATAAGGAGCAATTATTTTAATGGTTGATTGTGCTAATTGCCAATGCAAGGCGTTTTTCTCTCACAATATACTTTTAGTAGTTTATTATCTCCTGTGTCAGTATAGTAGCGAACTAGGGAATGAATCCAAGTTTGCGCACTTTCCGGTAACCGATTTCAATAAAACTTTGTAATTATATGTACATAATTCCACGCATTTTTGAGGTCGGTTTTTTTTAGTACTCTGTACTGAGATTATTTTATTCAAGTGACAGCTTTGTCTTACTGTAAACAACACAAGGCTTAACCCATAAAGGTTTAAAAAACTTCCTTCCACGTAAAACATTATTTGAAACTTTGGGCCGAACTATCGGAAATGCATGTTTACTTCCGAAGGTGTTATGTTTCTCTACGTAATGGTGCAGAATATACGAAAGCATGTTCCAGATATTCCACAATATCAGGACATATTTCTGAAATACTTCTTTCATAGCTGTTGCGGAGCACGAATTCGTTTCAAGAATAAAAATTGTATTGCACTCGTTGCTTGCGATATTCGTTGCTTACCTACGTGACCCATCTAACGCCCATGGATAGGTTCATTTTAAAATGTTATTGATTTATGATAAAAAAACTTTTTTATAAAATACTTTCGTGTCATGCCCGTAGTTGCAATCTGCAGTAAACTTCATACTGTTTACTGCGATAGAGGCATGTTCCACTCGGTGGACTAATATATTTAGCATTGTGGCCGGGCTGGGTAAATACACAGAAATCTAGTGCCTATTTATTTAGATTTCTGTGGGTAAATATTACATATACGTGAGGCGCACTATAAGTTTCCGGAATGAATAAGAAAAAAATACTATAAATGGTCAGAAATGAATTTATTGTTTCTCAAAATATTATCTGTCAGCGTTAATGCACTTTTTCATACGAAAGATCCAATTTTGAAAACATTTATGCTATTCTACGTGACAATCTCTAAAACATATTTTTTATACTCCTCGACAGTCTCTTTCGGTGATGAAAATCGTTGACCGCGTAACTGGTTCTTAATTTTAAATAAAAGTCACAAGGTGCCAGATCGGGACCGTACGCGGGTTGGCTCATAAAGTCAACGTTGTTCACCTTCAAATATTCATTTGTCTGTCTGGCCGTCTGCAGCTTGGCCTCTACTAATTCCTAGTCACCTATAAGGCTCTTGGCACTTGTCAGTCTGGCCGTGTGAGAACCGGCATTATCGTGGTGCAAGATGATACGGCATTTACGGTTATTTTTACGGAGTTTGTCAATAACTTCCGGCAAACAAATGGTCGATACGGCATTTACGGTTATTTTTATGGAGTTTGTCTATAACTTCCGGCAAACAAATGGTCGTGTACCAATCACTATTAACTTTTAAACTTTATTTATTTATTTATTTTTTATTAATTTTATTAATTTTTTTTTTTATTAATTATTAATTTTTTTTATTTATTAACTATTAAATTTTTACGGAGTCTGTCAATAACTTCCGGCAAACAAATGGTCGTGTACCAATCACTATTAACGGTACAACGATTCTTCAAACCAACAGTAGCCACGTGTCCAGTTTTATTAAATAAAGAAGCAATCATCCGCTTAGAGGCACTTTGCACGTGCGCCACTTTGGTTGGTTTCGGCTCATCTCGAAAGACCCATACGCTCGATTGCTTTGTTTTGGGATCGGAACTATAAATCCATGTTTCGTCACCTGTTGCTATGTCCCACACAAGTTTGACGCCCCTTCCTTGAATCTGGTAAGCATGGCATTGCACCAAGAGACGTGATCCGTTTTTTGAGCATCAGTGAAATTGTGTGGTATCCACCGAGAGCACAGCTTTTTCACACTAAAATGTTTGTGTAGTATTGATTGCATTTCACTCATGCCTATGCCCAAAGATGTCCGAATCTTATGTTATGTCACATGCCTGTCTGTTTTGATCATACGGCGCACAGCAGCGATGTTTTTGTTGTTCACAGCAGTGGCCGGGCGACCATCACGAAATTCATCACTGAGATTCACACGAGCGCGTTTGAATTTTGTAAACCAGCTATAAATAGTCGTCTTGCATGGTGCTTCATCGCCAAAAGCAGTTTGAAGCCGAGCTGTTAAATTACACTTAAAGTCGTAGAAAATCATACTACGCAAATTTTCACGATTTAAATCAATGGTGATGTAGATAAGCAATTTCTAAAATGACGCCACAATGTAAAAACATATGACAGTCAGATGAAAACACACTGTATTCTACAGCCAAAGAGTACCATTTCCAAATGTTGTATTTACTTTTTAAATATTGTTTATGTCTGTGACCAGTTCCGGAAACTTATAGGGCGCCCTATGTAGTACATACTTAACAGCTATGTTTTTAAATTTGTTGGAACATTTTATGAACTTAAAAAAAACCTAGCAAGGGTCTTTAAGATAGATGCTTATGGAAGCGCTGCAGTGGCATCACTGTAGCGCTGCAGCCGCGCCACTACTAATTTCATAGAATATTTAGTATTGCAGTTGCAGCGCCACACTAAAAATTGATATTCCAAATTCCGAATGGCATTTTTCATTTTTATTTTATTTTAACTGAATGTAATTATCACAATCGTGGTAACCGATATAATTTGATACATTCATTGACTAGGCCACATTCCATAAACAGTGTACAAAGCGCGATAAAATTAGCGTTAGTAATTATTTTGCTGTGAAACTACATTCTCAAATGTATATGCTAAGGTAAATAAATTACACTTCAAATCGTCAAATTGGTTAAACACCAATTTTATTCATTCATCAGAAACTGTAGGGGCGAATGCGTCAGAAATTCTAGTGCTTGTTCTTTTTAAAGAAATATTTGTTAACATTTTTATTTACAATATTTATTTTAAAACTTCAAAGGTAAAACCAACCTGAAAGAGCTAAACGGATCACTCTCATTAATTTCTTTGTCAGCCAAATACAAAAGCTGTGTAATAAACAACCTTTTGTGTAAAGTTTCTGTTTGACGTTAGTTCTAAGCCTGAAAAAAACAAAATTTTGAATTTCTACAGGAATTTAACTGCTTCCGTGGTCGAACGGTTGCCTTGCTGGTCTGCCACGTAGAGATCCGGGTTCGATTCCTGAGATGGGAAAAATATTTGAAAATCCTACATTTATTTCTAACCTGATTTTGTGTGAGTTGTCTATGTGTCCATGGCACCCGTGATACAGGCGTTTCCCTCGCGCGGGCATATAAATGTGTGCGTTATTATTATTATTTTACTACAAAAGTGTATACTCACGTCCACTGAAAACTTTCTGTACTGTATTTACTCGACAAAAATAACATCTACAGATAAGATGAAATTACCAACAAACGTGCACAAATTGTAATTGCTCACATTAACATAACTCAGGGTCTAATGATCCACCTATCAATAGAACCATTTGAGGTCTATGAGTGTCCATTTTATTACCTGCGGCCTTCGTAACTAAGGGCTGGCAAAATCTAATCTTTGTTTAGAATGTACTTTGTAGAAATACCTATTGATAACGTGCAGTACATTTTAGACACAACAAAATTTTCTAATATATTTAGAACTAATACAATATAACTTTTTTATCTAAAAGAACCGTCCTCAAAAGTTCGTGGAATTACATGTATTTGCCAAGATTTATTGAAATCTATTACCGGAAAGTACCGGAAACTGGATTCACTCCTCTTTAGAGGTGGTATATTTTATTTAAATTTTTAATGGGACTAATACTGAGGTACCCTCTTTCTAACAAAAATAGAACCATCAAAATCGGTTCACAAATGCTATAAAATATTTGTACTAACAATAGCTTAAAAGTTTTTTTTGTACTATACTAACACCAATGGAACCTATTATCTGTAAATAAATATTTTGAATTTGAATTTGAAATGCAGTCATCGCGTAACATACATACAACAAAATACAATAGAATTGAGAACCTCCTCATTTTTATGAAGTCTGTTAAAAATATAGCATTTCTAGATAAACTTTGCATCATAAAGGAATTTCTCACTATTAAAATCTAAAACGTTGTCTTTAATTTCTTTTTTGAGGCTAACGAGTTTTCCTTTTTAAATTTCGTAGTTATTTGGCATATATGTACACCTACCAATACTGCTGTGAGACTTTAAATTATAATTTTCACTATCGCCCACTAATTATTCGTCCGCTGAAATGGTTAAAGTGTTAGTTAAACATGCTATGCGCCGGTGAATAATATTTATACTACGAGGATACCAGCTCTATTAAATGCTAAATAATTGAATTTAATCCCCATTAATAAATGCGTTAATCTGGAATTCTTTTTAATGCTCCTGGATGGTACAACTTTTAGTAGTTATCTCTTTTTTTATGTATTTCTTCATGCCAGTGACTAAAATGTGAGACTACTTACTTGCAGTGGATTCTAACTTATTGTGGCATAGTGAATAATGAAAAGGTAGATTGTCTGGCGAAGGGGGCTTGTACTGATGGTGATACCCTTCCGTGTCTCCCGTTTTGTAGTGAATGTTTCGGTGTTGTAAAAAAAGAATTGTTATGATATGTGGAAGGGGTTTTTTGATTAAAGGTCGAAAACAGTGGGTGTAAGACTGTTCAAGCCGAACCGTTGAATTCTCCTTGAATCTAGGATTGCTTAAAGAGAAATGATTTAATCTTTGTATTACGCCTTCGCTCCGGACACGGTTTGTGTATATGATGAAGGAAACAGAGTCACTAAATTGTGCTTTATGTGATGTGAATGAAGATGTATATCATATCATATTGATGGAGTGTGAACGAAACGTTTCTCTTAGATTTGATGTAGCTGCAAATTGTGACCAATTTAGACAAATTGGCGGATGTAACAGCATCTTGGCCTTTCCTTTATCAAGGGAAGCCAAGATGCTACATAAATTGGCGGCGAGAGATTTAAAGTTAAGGCAACTATAACCTGATTCAATTTTGTCTCTACTTTATTATACATTTTTTTTTTGCACACACTCAACATAGCCCCGCACTAGGGAAACGCTGTGTCGCGGACGCCATGGACACACACATAGACAACCACAAATTACACCCAAACTCACGAGAGAAATAAATGTAAGCCATACAAACATTTCTCCCGGCCCGGGAATCGAACCTGGGACCTCTGCGTGGCAGTCCGGCATGGTAACCGTTCGGCCACGGAGGCAGTTAAATAATTATATGCATTTAGTGTTGAATCAGGTGATTTACAATGTCGCCCAACTTTTTTATATTTTTGCTTTTGGTGACATTGAGAAAAACAAATTAGTTAACGTCTAATAAAAATAATATACGGTCACTTAGACTAGAGTCCAGAACAGGTAAATTTGTTAAAGAGCTTTCAGTAATAACTTAAGATGAATATGTTCACGTATCAAAGAACCCTCTGCGCAGTACTAGAATGTATGTGACTTGACACATACACATTTACGTATAACTTGTGATACAACCTCACAGTCATTCATAATATAGCCTCACGGGCTAAGTGCCAGAATTATAAGTGCATAGCATATTAATTATTCTGCATGAAGCATGCAAATTGCCAAACGTCGAATAATTTTCTAAAAACAGAAACACCTGCTAATGAGCTTTTAATATGCGGGTCAAGGTTACGGGATGTGGCCTATCGTGCCCTTGTCCAATCACGCGTAAGAAATAAAAATAAATTCTACATTTAGTCAGGTAAACTGAGTATCTTCGTGTGCGAGGCGTCTGGTCTTCGTCACTAGCTGAGAATTCACTTTTTCCTCACGAATATTCCACGTTAGAACTGAAACGCCGACTGCGATGATGATGTTTGCGGGGAGCTTTTCACATCTTCCGTACCTATTATCGTATGTTTCTAGATTTTCTTTATCAAGATATTTACTTTTTTCCAAGATATATAGCACTAAACTTGGAAAATTTTAGTTCTATTTTGAGTATCAGCTTCTTTGTTAATAATTTACTATGTTTTAATACAATATTCAGTACAATTAAATTATGGAACGTGTAACCATTTGTGAGGGCTCGGGTTCGATCCCCGGCCGGGTCAGTGGAGAAAACTAATTTTTCTATATTGTGTCGGGTCTGGGTGTTTGTGGTACCGTCGTTGTTTCCGATTTTCATAACACCAGTGTTTTTGGCTACTTACTTACTTACTTTGGGATCAAAGCAACGTATGTGATGTCTAATATTTATTTATTGGTTTTTATGTGTTTTTACAAACATGCTTTACGTGTATTATTTTTAGGTACTGCTAAAGTTAAAGTATAAAAAGCGTTGAAAAAGAATACAAAGATTGATTTAACAATGCTTTACTGGTTTTACAAATACCTGCAAAATGTTGTACACGCCGATTTCGCGTCGATCTCGCCGCTCCGATGGAAAAACCATCAGACGCGCCGCCGACGATTTTACGGTCGGCCCACATCTCTTATAAGGTTACACTTGTGCAGATTACGTAAACAATGACAGATTATGTACAATAAAAACGATTATTCAATGAATATTTGCCAGAAATAATATTCATTTGTACTTTTAACGGACTTAAAAAAAAAGGAGGAGGTTCTCAATTCGACAGTATGTTTCTCTTTTCTTTTTTTTTTGTATGTATATTACGCGATAACTCCGACCAGCATTTGTGAACCGATTTTGATGATTCTTTTTTGGTTTTTGATTTTGAAGAAAATATTCCACCTCTAAGGGTGGCAAACTATCTAACTAACTAACTCGGTGGGGATGAATCCGGTTTCGCGCACTTCCCGGTAACCGATTTCAATAAACTTGGCAAATAGATCTTTTTTATTTATATATATTTTTTAAATATTTCACGTACTGGAATATGTCACGGAAAGTGTGTTAAAGTATTCAAAGATTTTTTTAATTTACTGTATACAGAATCTTTTATGATTAAACTATTATTTTTTTATATAATAAGCACGCATTTATTCAACATAGCCCCGCACTATGGAAACCCTGTGTCGCGGGTGCCATGTACACACACATAGACAACCATAAATTACATCCGAATTCACGAGAGTAACAAATGTAGGCCATACAAATATTTCTCCCTGCCCGGGAATCGAACCCGGGACCTCTCAGTCCGGCATGGTAACCGTTCGGCCACAGAGGCAGTTTAGATGTAGGTAATTCCATTAACTTTTGAGGTCGGTTTTTAGTACTCTCTATTGAGATTACTAAATCAATAAATAAATGCTTTCAATCTGTTGTGTACCAAACACTATGTGACGTCATACGTAAATACGCAACGAAACCTGGATTGTTATTTTGTGTTTTTTCTCCATTTTAACTGTAAAAATGTTGAACGTGTGTGTTGTTTAATCAATACGTAAAATTCTCGCAAGCGGCAAGGACACATTGTCTAGTTTCTTACCAACGATGTCATGCGTTTTGAGTTGACAAGTAGTGCTGTTTGTGCGGCAATTTTATTTACCAACTTCAAAAGAGGAGGAGGAATTCAACTCGACTGTATTTTCATTATAATAATAATTTTGCGCGCTTTCCCATAACCGATTGTAAAGTTTGACGTTCCTTTTTTTTTAATAAAAATTATTGTTTATTTTGAATATAGTTTTAGGGACTCTCAGGCGACGGTTTAGGTCATAGTCCGTCACGCTGGCCCAATGCGGGCTGGGGACTTTATACGTTTTCCGAGGGTTACGAATCTTCCTCGGCGTGCACGTTTCATCACGAAGTTTTCTTTCACCGAAAAGCTCATGGTAAATTTCAAATTAAATTTTACACATAAATTCCGAAAATCTGTAGAGGTGCGAGCCCGGATTCGAAACCACGGCTTTTGATTGAGAGGCGGTAGGTCAAACCACTAGGCTACTACGGCTTTGTAATTTTTTTTACTGATGTCTGCGAAATACGGCGAAAGTAATCCATTTTTTTTTCTGTACCAAGTAGATATAAATTAATGAATACATTTTATAGGCCAGGACATAATTCTATAACTGCTTATATCAGAATAATTTGCCTAAGCACACCGGGTAACTATTAGGGTATTCAATCACATATCGATCCGTTTTCGCTAACGACTGCTAACATTAAGCTACCATGGCAGTTCAAACTTGCTTCTCGATACAACATGTTGCCACGTGATTATCTACTGATTATCCAAAAGATTCAGCCACATTTCATTTTGGTAGTGGAAAATGAATTAAGCATCAAATTTCAAATAATTTATAACCTACCATGTTGACTATCTTATGTAGGCGATTTTATTTAAAATATATATTTTAATTATTCATTAATAATTACGTGTTAGATTTTAATTAAATGAACAAGGAAATAATTATAAAATTGTTTCTAAAAATAATTGGATTTGATTTTGTTCTGTGTGTGTAGACTGGACGAACTCTTTCACAAGGGTAAAAGAGTTCGTCCAGGGAAGTATTACCTTACTTATTTCTTTCGCCAAGTGGTAATGTAAGCATTACCGTGTTCCGGTATGAAGAGTGAGGGTACTGGTGAAATTTCAGGCAGGTGGCGATTATTGTCAACTTACGTCTCAGGGTGACGGGCGCAGTGCCTCATCAAATCTTTGCGATTTAAATCTCTTAGTGGCACTGCAACTGCAACTGCTAAGGACAGGCGTGTCGCCTACCACTTGGTATTATAAAAAAAATACAGTTCTTGTAGTTTGTAACATTATTTTATTTTGCGAATTCAAAAGACACTTTTGAGTAAATTTATAGACAGCAGAATAATGGCTTGAGCTTTTGATATGCGTCTGTTTATTATTAAATGTTAAAATATTTTTTATAGACGAGAAAAGATCACCAAAATAAGTACGAATGAAAATAAAATGCTACAATTAAAATATACCGTTTCAACATTTACGTTTATAACGAGAGTCAAGAAAAATTACGCTTAAGATTATTCCTTAACCACGTAGACCACGCTCTCTTATTTATAAAGTTATAAAAGATTTATAAAATTTTCTCTGGGTGCATTATTTTCGTTTTTATATTTCCATGATTCTTTATACTATGCTTAATATAAGTTATACTATAATGCCAGCGATCACAAGGTAGTCGCGTCGCTTTGGAATAAATAAATACATCATATTTATTGATAAATTAACATTATATTATTCATTCTATCTAATCTGTTAATATCATTGGTAAACAAACTACTGGCACTTGATAATGTATAATAGAATTTTCCAAATTCTCATTTAAGAAACTACTAATACGGCTCGCGTAACTTTTTTGTATGACACCAAGTGATGGGACGCATATGTCATGCGAAAAGATCTGAGTGGCACTGCCACTGCCACTGCGCTCATACTCTCAGATATAAGTTGACAAGACTCATGTGCCTGTAATTTCACCAGCATCCTTTACTCTTCCAAATCAGAACGCAGTAAGGCTCTTAATAATGCTTGACGGCAGAAATAGACAAGGTGGCAGTACTTCCTGGACGAACTCTTTCACAAGAGCTTTTTCTTCCTGGGGAAATCCTCCGAAGATACGTCTCGGGAACAGCGGACTACGGACTTCTACCAGCTAAAATCCCATGGTGGTGTTCTCAAGTGCTCTAGTGGAAGGTATCCGGGGTCGACTTTGCGCACTGGAACCCACCCAGTACCTGAGAGGAGCTATGTCCTCCCACTCCCCCTCCTAACGGTGAAGCGAACCATACCGCCCCGTCGTTCATCTGGCGGCTGCGAAACTTACTGCGACTAACGAAGCATCTCTGATCAGCAAGCTCTGATCGCCCGCAGCTGCGAAGGTACGCCGCCGCCGAGCAGGATCGGCCCTCTCTCGATCACGTTCGTAGGAGTCCTTTTGGAGTATCACCGCTTCATAAATAAATAAATAATAAATAAATAATGCACACACTCAACATAGCCCCGCACTAGGGAAACCCTGTGTCGCGGGTGTCATGGACACACACATAGACAACCACAAATTACACCCAAACTCACGAGAGAAATAATTGTAGGCCATACAACTATTTCTCTCGGCCCGGGAATCGAACCTGGGACCTCTGCGTGGCAGTCCGGTATGGTAACCGTTCGGCCACGGAGGCAGTTTATTTATCTTCATAGAAGGAGACCACTGCCTCATGAGATTCTTGATCCGCCAGATAACCGCTACTATAATAAATAATAATAAATGACGCATACACTCAACATAGCCCGGCACTAGGGAAACCCTGTGTCGCGGGTGCCATGGACACACACATAGACAACCACAAATTACACCCAAACTCACGAGAGAAATAATTGTAGGCCATACAACTATTTCTCCCGGCCCGGGAATCGAACCTGGAACCTCTGCGTGGCAGTCCGGCATGGTAACCGTTCGGCCACGGAGGCAGTTGCCTGCTATGCCTGGCGGAGAGAGATGTCGCACGATCCGGGCAACCAGTGTATTCCGCTCGGAGGCCCACGCGAGGCACTCCGGAGTATGCTGGGCGGAATCCTGGTCCCTCCCACAGTGGTGGCACTGTATCGTCCGATCCGATTCAAATACTCACTGAAGCAACCGCGCTCGGTGAGAATCTGTATCATTCGGAACGTGGTGACGTATTTCCAGCGGCTCAACCAGACTTCGAGGTTGGGCAGGATCGTGCCAAAAGGGCGCTGCTGGCGTGAGATCCACGGCTGTTCCAGCTTCTCGCGCCACTTCTCAAACGCCCATCGGCGCTCCTGCCACCGCAACTCCGGCGGCGCAGTTTCCCCCAACTGGCGGAGGCGCATGACTCTACGCTTTTCACAGTTTTAGGAATTGTTTCGGTGTGTTACCATTTTCAAATATATTTTTGCCCACCAAATCTTTCCCTTCTCTGATCGTGTGTAACAATTATGGAATTTAAATATTAAGCACTCTTTGCTGAGGATTATCGCAATCAGAAAAATAATAGGTGGGTACTTTTCGGGCGAGATAAAACAACTGCCAGTCGGTGTTGTTTTACGACTATGAGAGTACCTATTTCGTATTACGCGGTCTTAAGGTCTTGAATGAGATTCACTTTTAAAGAAGATTAGCTTTGAATGTTCTTTCAATATCGTTTTGTTTACCGTTGTTTAGACCGACTGTTGGTGATTAAAAACATCACTAAGAAAGTCGGAGAATTACATAATATTCCCAAGATATGTTAAGCTTAATAATCATGTCAACAACAATAACAATAATGATAATAATAATGTGCCAGACAACCATACCAATTGCCTGGTCTTACACTAGATAATTCCCTGTGTTATGAGTACAAGAGCACCGGAATTCACAGTAAGACACTTCCCAGAACACCCCAACCAGAACTAATTTACAAAAAAAATTGGTTCTACCGTTAGGCCACATAGGTCGTTGATCCGAAGCCGTCCTATGGGTTAACAATGTCGCTGTCATTCTACATAATATGTAGATCAAATCACTGATCGGAATAACATACGACATACACATAATCCCTGAAAAAATCCTCTAACAATAATGGATTTATGGCGTTGATGTACATCTGATGTTGGAAAGTGTTGTTGTTTTTATGTTGCTAAATACGGCTTTCAAATGCCGGTCTTATCCTCAAGTATGATCGACCGAAAGGAATAGAAATAGAATATTGAAATATTACGGTCCTCTGAAATTTCTATTTCTATTGAACGGTCCAAACACAAAGCCAAGTCCAAGACGTTTCATCTCTTCGTTGAAACAGAGTGGTAACAAAAATTACTCACTTGTAAAAATAAATGCTTTTTTCCGTAACAGTCGAAAACCAATTACAACAGTTGGAAACAAATACACTCTACTTTTTTCTCTGTCTCGTAAAATGTGTAATAAAATGAAAATGTTTTATTCGCACATCAACTAATGAAGTTGTCCTTTTGTTATCTTGAATAGCAAAAGACGTATTCGAATATAAGTATTCTTGTTATTTGCACAACAAATTCCGGCTCAGTTTCGCCACTTAAACCAGTGTTTCTACTAATTATCCGTCAAAGTTTTAATTGTGTTATTAAAAGTTTTACAGATAATTACGCGGTTAGCCTGTTATTTCTGGTTACATTTGCTTTTTTACTGTTTCTAAAAAAACTGTTTTTGCCATTACTAAATCAACCTTTTCTCATTTTAGTTACTAACAATTTGTATATTTACGTATTGGTTAGTATGTAAAACGTAACGCCACTCTATTTTATCATAGTATATTAAGAGTAAGAAGGGCAATTCCCGCCTGTTCGGCGTAATACGCGTCCCCCTACGTAGTTAGCGTATTTTTTTTTTTTTTTTTTTTTTATACTTGACAGGCAAATGACTCCACTCCACCTGATGTTAAGTGGAAAGTGGTATCCAAACGCGAAGGAACCTAGTGCAGCGATGGAATCCTCACTGCACTAGCCGCCTCCACCCTGCCTGCCTACAATATGCCTCTTCACGCCTCGTTTGAAGGACCCCATATCATAAGAAGATACTAAAGGGAGCAACCAAAGAATATCTTCTAATAAAAGTATTTATTTAAAATAAATCAGTAGATATTAAGTTTTAATAAATACGTGCAGACTGAATATTGATAAATACATACAGATAATAATTACATACATTACATTATATCGGGTCAGTGTAGAAAACTAACTTTTCTATATTTCTCGGGTCTGGGTGTTTGTGGTACCTTCGTTGTTTCCGATTTCCGTACTACAAGTGTTTTAGCTACTTACTTTGGGGTTAAGAGCAATGCATGTAATGTTGTGATAGAGTTGTTACATTGTTATTTTTGTTGTTACCTACAGGTTGTAAATATAATTTAAAAAAAAGGTGTTGTTGAAGTAATCTTTGTTAAATGCAGTAGGTACTGTCGCCCCTTGTGTTTCTCTGATACCCTCATACTAAACATCTCATCCTTCCAACTTTCATTCCAATTCTTTTACCATGTCTACGATCAAACCGAGAATTTTCTCTCTGAGTCTATTCGATAATCCCCTTCCCTCGATTCTTTCAAGCGACGTGTCAAGGATCATTGCCTAAATTCTTAAGTTTCATTTTTTCACCCCCATTCCTTTAATTATTTTCTGTGCTTTTATTTTTCCTTCAAACTATATAATTCTACTACAGTGTATTATAAATTATCATGTAATGTATGTAATTATTATCTGTATGTATTTATCAATATTCAGTCTGCACGTATTTATTAAAACTTAATATCTACTGATTTATTTTAAATAAATACTTTTATTAGAAGATATTCTTTGGTTGCTCCCTTTAGTATCTTCTAAAGTTGCGTGTAAGAAATTGCTACTAGCAATAAATCGGCGCGCTTAACATCACTTTATTATTTTTACTTAAATAGCTATTCAGTTCAGTATTATTATTGTAATTTTATGCGCAATATTTATTTTATATTTATTATTAAGGATGAGCTCAAAACTAGCCAAGTGTGCCTCATTTTCCATGTAATGGTATCTATGTATATACACATTCATTTCTGTTTTTTCTTGGTGGGAATAAATAAATGTACTTGTATTTGGAATTGATTACAACAACATTTTATAATCCAAAAGGACGACTTAATACGTATTCTCCTCATAATTCCAACAATACTTAATTGCTCTTTATGGAAACAAAATTATATAAGTAGTTTTTAGTATAAATATTTTTTTATACCTTAATAACATTATGTGCCTCGATATGAAAAGCGGAATTTACTACAAATACCCTACACGTAGATTCTTTTGAGGAAATCTTTTTCTAGTCGATTTATTTCCAGACTAAGGGTAACATATTATAAAGAGCTCTTATCAACTCCGACCGTCATAGTTTACGTGAAAATACTACCTGTGTTTCGGCCCTTCAGTGGTTTATGTGAAAACCAGATATAGCCGGTATTTAATGTTATAATGTCGACCTGAAGTTGTTTTGGGTTGAATGGAAAGGAAAAACTAGTAGAGTATTACGGCAGTCATGTAAAATAAATATAAAAGTTATATGTCTGTTTAAGTTATAGAGACAGATACAATTTCGGTTACGTTAGTTTGTTGATTAATATATACGCATAGGTTATTTTGTATACTCTGGTTTTTTTT
>NW_020653726.1:11609756-11672345 GCF_003589595.1 Hyposmocoma kahamanoa
TATGAAACTGTCCACACTATAATCTTTTCATATTCAGTGGATGTACCCAGCTTCTTTCTTTTACATACATCATCTAATGCCTCCACTACATACGATCGGTGTAAGCTGCTGACGATCTAATACTTCATTAATGTACGCTATTTTTAATGGATCCATTACACTATATGACACAAACACCCGTACAAACGCTTAAAAGCAACTGAAGAAAATACGTTCCTTTGGCGCCCCAACCCAATTTAAATTGAACGAACTGCGAGATTCAAAAAACGCGACTCACAAGTCACAAAATTGCGCTCGTCTAGCCTTACCCTTAATAATTTTGTAGCTTCGGTGAGGCTCCGGATTAGTTTGAAATATGTTCCGAGAAAATGTAGTAGGAAGAATTTCAGGACGATTGGAGAGATCTGTAGTAAACAATTTGTACAGAGCTAGTCGAGTCTTGGAGTACATCAAACGTGTTTGTAAAAAGAATGAAACACGGAAATATTTTCCATAACGGAACTGGAATAGTTGCGAGCAAGCGGCGCGACGACAATCTTGAGTAATACGGTGTGGAATGCTTCTCAGAGTTTTACTCAAATTTCTCATAAAAAATGAGTTGGCTAAAAGTTATAGAATCTTGCCTCACTAAGTGTATTTAGGAGTATTTTTAAGTCTCCAAACTTATCATCATCATCTTCATTATATCAGCCGGAAGACGTTCACAGCTGAATATAGACCCCCAAATATTTCCAGATTAGTCGATCGGACGCGGCGTGCAGCCATCGGTTACCCGCCGCCCTTATCAGGTCATCCATCCATCTAGTAGGGGCTGGCCCACTGAATGCTTTCCGTTTCGTGGTCGAGAACCTTTCTGCCCTAACGGCCGTCAGTTCTACGAACTATGTGCCCAGCCCACTGTCACTTCAACTTGCTTATCCTTTTAGCTATGTCGGTGAATTTCGTTCTTCTATGGATCTCCTCATTTCTGATTCGATCACGTAGAGAAATGTCTCTGTCACTTTGAGCTTTTTTATGGGGCCCATAGTAAGTAACCACATCTCAGAGCCGTAGGTCATCTCAGTTTTCCCGAAAGCTGTTTTACCGAGTCGGATTCGACGACGATTGACCTCTTTTTCGAAGTTGGCTCTGCCTAATTGGACGGGTTGTCCAAGGTAACAACTTCGAGAGTAGAGGTTCTCACTGTTATAGGGTTGGTACGACATGGACATTCGACGTAAGTTTCGTTTAGTCCATGTTCATTTTTAAAGCCACCTGCTGGGAAACTCTATCAAAAATTATCAGTATCCCTATAATTACTTAATTTAAATTATACACAGGTCTCACTACATAATATTAAGGGATTATTTGGGTAATAAAATAAAGTTATTTGTGTATTCCATTTAATGAAATACATAAATTCGGGTTGGCACAACAACAATTTATGCTATTGGATATTGAACAGTGGAAATATAGACAAGAATTCTTCAGTCATAGAAACAACAGGATCTTAACTTATTGTAGGACTGTACACATCGACTGAGAATGCGTAGAAAAATAAATAGGTTTTAGAGCTCATATACTCGGTGTTAGTGCAAGAGATCAGCCCCGAGCGACCGCAGCCATGGTAGCTAGTTTTACATCCGAGTCGAGGCCATGATCAATGAGTATATGACTTCATTGAATAAATAGCAAACGTGGCCGGTCTGCTGCCCGCGACTAGCCGCTTGTTGGAAAACAAGCGCAAGTTTGAGTGTAGTGTCTGTCACGCGATAAAATTTATGCCGTAATTATTTACTATACGGAGCGTTTCAAAACCTTATATAGAGCTGTAGTACTTAATTTTAAAAATACACGTTACAGCTCAAGAAACAATTTTGGTTCGATAGCTATTTGAAATTCAGAACAATTTTCCAACATAAATCGGAAAAAATGATTTTTTTTGTTTGAGGTAGTGGACTGCAGCCAACATGAAAGAACTATTCCCAAAATACATAAATATGTACATTCGCTATAGAATGAATATAATTGTATTATTATCAGTCGCTGTGCAATTTTTGTTATTGAATTACATGTTTTAGGTCTTATGAATGATTTGGATTTTAAATATACAAAGTTATTTTTACATATAATAAGAATAGCATTTTATATACACAGTGAAATTAGTAATATAATTATACATTTATTTCATTTATTTATTTTAACATGATTTAGAAGTTACTAAGTCAATGCAATGGACAGCTAAAAAAATGTTTTTCTTTTACGAAATGCTTATACAAAGTTATGAGATACTCAAAGACGTTATGAGAATTGAGCTTATTAACAACAGAATATTATGAATTACTTTCTTTTAAACGCAATATAATGCTAATAATGCAAGTTCATTCAATACATGTAGAATATTTTGTTATTTTCTCGTTTTTGTATTTACATAAGTACCTACCGCAGCAAAAATCACCTATATAACGGTATTTATTTTTAAAGTATTTTTTCTATATATAAACACAATATCACATATGACAACTAACATAGAAAAATCTCAAAA
Source organism: Hyposmocoma kahamanoa (assembly GCF_003589595.1). Lineage (NCBI taxonomy): Eukaryota > Metazoa > Arthropoda > Insecta > Lepidoptera > Cosmopterigidae > Hyposmocoma > Hyposmocoma kahamanoa. The sequence continues at coordinate 11,612,281 of NW_020653726.1, forward strand.
ATTGCGTTATAATTATATTTTATACCAAAAATTGCGATACATATATATCGTCAGCTAAATTCGTAAACCTCATAATTTGTGTTAATGTGAAAAGCAGAATTACTAGAAATAATTACAAGACAATCTTTGATTAAACCTCTATTTTGTGACTAAAAAGGCTCTAGAAATTATATTTTAAACTTTAATTGCCCGATATTGCCATTGAAGAGAAAAAAAGAGATGTCGTCTAAAAACGAAGTTGCGAGCATTTCAAATTTAGCCGACGATATGTCATTCGTATATGATTCAATTTCAAAGTGATAGGACAGCACTGTCACTTTCCAATTAAATCGGTTACGAATTACATACTTAATAAATGCAATTTTTGAGATAATACATAGATAGATAACACTTTATTCAATTAGTATGACACAAATACAGATTGAATACAACAGGAACAAATAAAACATTTTTTGTCATAGCAGTGAAATGGCGCTGACTCAACATATGCCTAAGATCCCTAAGGCGCTGGTTTTCAGTCAGAATAATATGTTAGTTAATCATGTGCGTTATAGATGCATATCAGTAGAGTATAAACAAATTATTTTTTGAAATGCTGACAAGCTGTTAAACACAAATGTCTGTTGAATGAAACAGGGTATAATTTGTCTATTACTCGTTACAGGCCTACCGCTTAACAGAGTCGGTTCCTAAGATAGCTGCGCGGTATGGAAGGAGTGCAAAGAGTGCCTGCCAAATTAGTCAATTGTTGTTATATGAAACGAAGATAAAAAATCTATTTCATTGATAGTAGAAATTAATTCAAAAGCATTTGGAGCTTTTTTTCAATCAACTTGTTGAAATAATCCCGTGTGCAGCTCGACATAAGTGTTACGTAAACTGTTACTCCTCCCGCACCGCGCAACTACCTCAGGAACTAACTCAGTTAAGCGGTAGTCAGTAGTAAACATAACCATGTTGTATGAACCAAGTTACATCTTGTAGTGCTAATTTTTGGTAACACTTCTCTCAATGGATCAAGTGCCGTGGTGATTTTTTTTGTTCATTTCATTTCTTTAGAGATGCGATTAAAGTCGTTAACACAGGCAGCAGCAGCAAGATTAATAGCCGCTCCTATATACTTTTGTATTGTCAGAAAACCGCGTGCGTACCACAAGTGTGAAACGATTAATCATTTCGTTCATATAAAAACTCTTCAGTATCAACAAATCAGTAGAACACAAAGTGTTTTATTGTAGCTAGCTATAAAGTTGATTAAATGCTTATCTAATCACGAATGGTATAAAGAGAAAGATGATTGCGACGTTCCTTTGAAAAGCTGCTGATGCGGCTCGTGACGGCTCCGGCTCTTCTGTAATGGAAAACGACAGTTAATTAAATTTTATCAGAATGAAGCCCTTCTAAAATACTATTGGGACAAACTTTTGCGTTCTAGTAGATGGAGAGATCGCTTATCGGTCTTTACATTTCTTTGCGTTTATGACAGGTGGTGGTAACACCAAGTCCATTCCATTGATTTCATTCAAAAACATTTATCTTAATTATAATATTTTGACGCTACCTTTAAACCTACATGAGATATGTAAGGCACGCACAATGATAGGGCGTGGCTTGCGCGAGAGCGACATAAAGTGCGAGATACTGCTATTCTCGCATAGAGATCCCGCGCTTTCACGTCGCGCCCTGCTGTGCTAGCCCTACAGTATTTTTTATAACATGTAATGACGTTGCTACATTAGGATATATAATTTGTTAAGATGTCCCTAATCTCCTCATGTTGTGATAATGTTACCGCAATATTGATGTAGTAAAGTTATAATTCTTTTTTCAAATCTTTTACTTTTACCTAATTTTAAATGTCATTACCGTAGTGCTCATATCTAAATTTGCAAATTTAAACATAGTATCTTATGGTGTCGAAGTATTAACATAATATAATAAGTTAGTAGCACTTAGTGCAACTCCCGCCTGTTCGGCGAATCAATGCCTACACTTTGCTCAGAGCTCATAGGGTTTTCACATTATTATTTTAGCTGTACATCTATATGTTGTAAACATAATTCTAGTGCTATATTGATGTAACCTTTGTTAAATGCAGAGCTGCAGAGGAAAGAGTAGAGACGATCAGTTTAGATCTTAGCTTCAAGATCAACCATGCTAAGACCAAATTAATGGTGGTAGATCGTTTGGACAGTTTGAAGCTGACGGGCTCAACCTTGAAACTGTAGAAGATATAATATATTTGGGCATGCATATAAACAACACCGGGTCGTGCGGAAAGGAGATTCGAAGGCGAATAGGAATGGCTAAAGGTGCTATGGCCCAACTATAGACAGTATGGAAGGACCGTAACATCGCTCATAAAACCAAGATGACATTGGTGAGCTCTCTGGGGTTAATGTTCAATTATGGGGTGGAAACGTGGACACTAAAAAGGCGGAACATGACCGCATTGACGCCTTCGAGATGTGGTGCCGGAAGGAAAATGTTGCGAATCCGTGAGACTGATTTTGGCACCAAGACTCAATTCTGCGGGATCTTAACGTTCAGACCAGACAATCTAACTATGTCTCCGTAGGATACTTGATCTTTTTATCACATTGCCAGCAAAGAAGAGCACAACCTGGAACAACTAATAGTTTCCGGACGGATCGACGGTAAACGTCCGAGTGGTCGCTGTCCTACAAGATGGCCTGTCGAAGTTTGTACGGCTCTTAGCATGAGTCACCAAGATGCACTCCACTATGCCGAAAACTGCCATAGATGGCAGTGTCGTCATGCAGAAATTGTTTCCGCAGGGGAGTCATGACCCTTAATAATGAGGAATACGACGCGATGGGAAGGAAATACAGTACTTACTTATGATATTTGTATATAAGCATCGCGGGTTTATATTTCGGTTACGTGAGTATGATATGAAATAATAATGAAATAAATAAAACTGAACAATTCTAAACTTGAGGCACTCTTGCTCACAACCATAAACACAACAATAAACACGTCTACTATTTGATGTCATTTTTAAACACTAAGCTGATGCTTAGTAGCAGAAAAAAAGAAATGCTTTATTCCTATAGCGAATGGTTAGTACGGCGACACGTGCTATGCAAACCGAGTGCACCGCGCGATACATGAATATGTGCGTCCATACAAGGCGCGCGGTGGGCGTGCACACATACAACTTACAAGTCGCGCTGCTACGTTTGTACGGAGCGTTTGTACACTATTTGTCTTATTACGTTATGGTATTAATATCGATCGATGTATTACTAAATTGATAAAGGTAGAAACCGAGCACATACAGATACGACTTCAAAACAATCGTACGAAAAAGTACTGAAGATATTATTTTTTACAGGTGGATCCTTTTTTTCTATATCTATGGGTGGATCTTGAGTTCCTTTTTTTACGAAATATAAACATTAAGATGTTAAGTCACCTTCTGAATAAAACATTTTGTTTGAATTCGTACAACTATACCGTTTTTACTCGTCGTCGTAGGTCGTAGGTAATATGACGTGATCAATCCCAAGACTCCACTTGCGCCAACGTAAAGATTGCCAAACATAACATAACGTAACATTACCTATTTTTGCTTATAAGATTTTCGTACAACAATGACTGCTCAAAAATGAATGTTCCAGTACATTTGCGCAAATAAGGTACCAGGCTTGTGTATTATACTATATAGGACAGCTCATACCACATAATAATTTGAGTAAAGTAAGTTATGGTCACATACGTATTTGCAAGAAGGATTTTTTTTATGGCACAGCAGCAGAGCGCCAACTTAAATAGGTACTAATAGGCACACAAAAATGTCAGTAAGTACTTTTCATGCCGTAGTGCTTATATTGATTCGACATAAAATGTTCAATGTATGTAAATCATTGAACTTTGTCAGTGCATTGTTGATACTTGTCAATGGAAAAGCAGTAGGTTTCCAAGTGCTTTCTGTGTAGTTGCCGAACTACATGGAATGCACTTGAAAATCGCTCAGTAAAGCACATTGTTAATTTTTTGATATTCATTTAGCTAATACTATCATATTCTAATATTTATATTTACGGTAAACTCTATTACTATATGTCCATGAAGGGTTAAGGAAATATTTGTGAGCTGACAACATTTCAATAAACCAGAAACATTAACGGTTTGTTTCAAACATAATACTTTTATTTCATTTTGTTAAAGTTGTTTCAAATTCAGACATAAAAGTAGATAGCCAAGATTAAAATTACATTTCCGAGTCGTTATTCCAATTTTAACAAAGTTATTAGTTAAAGACTTTTCTGAGAAATGGTAGCTCAGGGTTGTACATAAAATATCTACGTAGTAATGTAACTGATGGCTATTATATATTGTGTTACTATTTGAAAAATATACGGCAAATTATTGGAAAAAAATATCTAGACGATTAAGCTAAAATGTAATAATAAATAAACAGTGCGGTGCGGTGCACGCTTGGATTCGGACGTGCTCCACTGCACAATAAGAATTATAATAATTCGCGACCCGCGCGGCAATAATTGGAGGCCTCAGACAACACCATCAGTGAGTTGCGTGCCCAAGTTGTATTGCTTAGTAGTGCGGCTTCGGTAAGTAGGTCACCTGAGGCCTGCAACGTGAACACTTGTCGCGGGGCGTAAAATGCGTCTTTCAGCAGTTTTGAGTCGGCTCACATGCATGTGTCACCGACCTGTGGCGCTGTTGCCGCGCGCGTTTCCCCGCACCCCGCCCCGCCGGAGACGACCCCTCCACGTGATTACGCAGCTGTTGCCGCTGCCCGACCTAGTACTCCACAACCACAATCCAGGCAACCAATGAAGGGAAAACCGGAAAAGAAACTCGTATCTGGAGCTGCGTCGTCAGTACCACCGAGACGAGTTGATCAGTGCGACGAGGACGGCTTTCGGAAGGTGGAAAAGAAAAAGAAGAACACCAGCCGAAACCTTAGTGGCACCGCCCTGACTGTCCCGAATCATTTATTGCGTCCAGCGGTACAGACGACGTTGTTATACGTGTCGCGTCTTCATTACTCCGCCAAGTCTGCGGATATTGTGGAGTACATGCGAGTGGAGGCCAACGCAAACCTGAGGGTCGAGCGGTTGGAGTCGCGCCACAATGTGAATTTTAATTCATTTGTGGTGCGAGTACCAACTCAACACCTGTCGACCTTCATGAGAGAAGACTTTTGGCCGAAGGGTGTCATGTACCGGCGTTTCCGAGGACGGCTACCGGACACACACGTTGCGTCACACGTCGAAGTACATACGTGTAAATAAATAGTGTTATATGTATATTATCATGTTATATTGTATTTATGATTAGTCCGTAAGGTATTTATTTAATATTTCTGTTATTGTTTTATTATATTATTGTTATATTATATGTATGTTAGTCTGTAAGGTATGTATCTATGGGTCCTAGTTGCCTGAAATAAATATAAATAAATAAAATAAAAATCAATTACTTGTGTGTTTGATTACAAGATATACCTATAGGTACATTTACATCGCAAAATATGTTAGCTGGCACATTGTCTACATGCGCTATGTATCTAGGTGCCTTCCTGGATGGCGCCTACGAAAAAGTATTTACATTTTCCTAGCGCTTAATAGTTTCAGCTAACATTACTGTTAGCCGCCCAAAATGCAGGTTACGAAAAGATAAAAAGACGACAGCGAACTGTGTGCAGTACTATGTTTTAACTATAATAGGTAGCCGCGCGCTCAAAGGACACTCGCATTGCGCATGGAACCATTTATGACTTAAATGAAATTAAAATAATTTAGTTATCTAAAACAAAGAAAAGTAGTAGTAGAGCTCCTTGTGAAAGAATTCGTCCAGGGTAGTACTGCCACCTTACCTATTTCGGCCGCCAGTAGCAGTAGCAGTAATGTCAACATTACTGTGTTCCGGTTTTGAAGGGTAAGGGTGCTGGTGAAATTACAGGCACACGGGACTTGTCAACTTACGTCTCAGGGTGAAGGGCGAAGTGGCAATGCCCCTCATATCTTTGTAATTTAAAGGTCTGGGTGGCACTGTAACTGTTATGGACAGGCATGTAGCTTACCATCAGGCGGACGACTTGTCCGTCCCGTCACTTGATGTTATAAAAAAAAGAAAAAGAAAATAAACTTTATGTATCGACCCTAATAATTCAAGCATTGAACGTCACTGTGTACACAAGCTTTAGCGGTTTGGATGGAATTAGATTTGACTCGTACTAAATGTAATTTAATTTTGTAGGTTTATACAAAAAAGGTTTAATTCTGTAGGTGCCATAGGGTACTCCGGGTTTTAACGGACAGGCTGGTTGTCCTCATATGAGGCAATCCTGTGAATAGCATTTTTCTAGTAAAGTTTATTATGCAATTGCACAACCTTACCTTAGTAATATGTGTTATAAAATTAATTAAATTTATTATTTGTTTACAGCTTTTCCTTTTGCTAAAAGACTGCAATGCAGATTTTCCCCTCAGTCCGCAGGAAGGCCCCGGGAATACTAGTTTTGGGCATTTCGATTCGATCGAAAATATAAAACTCAAAATTTAAGACAAGTTCTTTGTTTTGTGAAGGACATTCGCAGTATGCCGCTGATGGGTTTGACTGCGCCACCGGATGAAAGGACAAGTTGAAAGCTCTTAACCCATTAAAATTGATACTAAACTAAAACTAAAAAGTGGGCCTTAGGGCGCCCACGTGGGGACGGGCCTTGTCTCAGGGCACTACTGGGGACTACACGCTGAACTGTGGGTTCTTTGTCTTCTCCGCAGAGGACGAAGAGCGTGATTGATGCGTGACGTGTGGAGTGTGACTGATTAGCGATCTGGTTGCTGGTTGGTGGGAGGATTACCCTTGGCCAACAAACACGGTGGAGGTTTTCCCTGAGGGGCACGTGTTAAAGTTAAGTTGTGCTTGAAGCAGCCACTACGAGGGGATTGGGGAGGTGAGGAGCAGAGTCGTCGTGCTTTCGATGCTCGTTTCGTGAATTAGGCTATGGTGGGGAGCCGTAAACCGCTATAGAGGTTAACTTAACCAGGTACCACGAGGCACCCGTCGCGTTGCGCATAAATCTATTTTGAATAGCCTACAGGCGGTGGATGTGGGCGGGACTTTCAGATCAGCTGTGATTGATCTTTTTTTATATATATAAAAATGTAAGTGTGTATTTGACCTCCATCTCACCCGATGGAAAGTGACGATGAGGTCCATGATGGTTTAAAGGTCCAAGTTATAACTTTCAGGGAACAAGTCTCCAGGCAGGGAATTCCACTCCATAGCCGTTCGGCATAAAAATGCGCAAGCGTAACGCTTCGTTGCGAAACGTTGGGCTATCCACAACATAGTGGAACCCACGTCTAGTCTCCCGGTGATGGAAAGGGGAAGGCGGAATTAAATCGTATAATACCATCGCACATTCTCCGTGATACATCCTGTAGAATACCGATACCTGTACAAAGCTCTGCAGCTTCGTCTCTAGTAATTCCGAGTCACCTATAAGCCTCTTGGCACACTTGCCAATTGAATACAAGGTGGCCAGTTGTATGTAGCAGAACATTCCCAAAGGTGGCAGCAGTACTCCATGCTCGACCTGACTTGTGCTTGGTACAGTTGAAGCTGTCTCGGTGTGAAGTAACGCCTCACTCTGGAAAGGATGCCAAGCTTCCTTGCTGCATTAGTCATGGATTCAATGGAACTACGTTTTGTGGAGAATAGACACTCCTGCGTTTTGGTAGCATTAAATTTGATAAGATTGGCATCGCCCCAAACTGCCTTGAGTGTCAAATCCAAACGACTTACCATGGATTCTCGACTAGATTAGATTTCCTCTCCACTGACACTTGCATTGGTCAAGTACCTATCTACAATTGTGCTGTCATAATTGATATGTAATAGAAAGATATTTGCAGACAGTACGGAATCCTGAGGAACTATCGCCCGATGTTCGGAAGAGTAGCTTCTAAGACCACTCGAATCGAACATTTGCTCAAGGACTCCGAGATCTAATAGCAAAGGTCACGTAGCGTTATTTGTTTCCAATTTTTAGCCAGGAATAGACAATCTTGGGAAATCATTCGTTCTTCCCATCTCTTTAGTAACATATATTACTTGATTGACAGGTGTGCCATGGTACGAATATGAATAATATTTATAATAAGCTTACCTATAATATGCTTACATTGAAATAAGATTTTTTTTAAAAAGGTTATGGTAGGCCTCAGGTACATACGAAACACGTGGGCATACTAACAAGCTGCGGCCGAACAAGAAGCTTCCAGCTTTGCCGCCAAATACCGAAATATTTTGTCTAAGTGTCGTAATTCTACGACGATATTTTTTCGTTATGCGACGTCGATTTTTGACACGGATTTTTGACAAAACACACGGAAAAATGATGTAAATAGGCAAAAAAATTAAATAAATAAATGAATTATATTTTGATATAAGCCTCGTCTCAGTGTAGCACAGTGATATTTCACTAATGATTATACTCTATCACACTACCTACACTTAACTTTATAGAAGGTGATGAAATTTATCCATAATGAAATATATCTCAAAAATATTGAAGCTATATTTTCAACAAGTACTTAATTACCGGTATTTCATTGACATTAAAGGACTTTATAAATTAATTAGAGACAACTTTGTGATTTAATATGACTGGAATTTTACTAATTGACCGTTTTTATTACTCAGTGAAAATTTTGCGTATCGAGTGTTCAATTAATAAAGACGACTCCGTCAACTGGAATGGCTTCCTGGATTCAGAGACAAAATTCATATTATTATAAATTCAGAGAGGTCAGCAATTAACAATATGTAAATACTGAGTTTTCCCGCAGCTTCATTTGGGTAAGAAACAAAAAATATGTACGAGTATATTAACCTTAACTTAGTCTATTGTAATTAAATGCAAAATTCTAAGAAACAGCCATTGACTTATTGGTAGGACAATGCAAAAAACCAAAGAATCTTTGCAAATTTATTGATTTTACGTATAACAGGATAATATTCTTTCTATAATACTCGTAGAATTTATTTTGCTAAGGTAATATAATTTAAAATCTACATTTTAATAATAAGTAAATAGTCCTACCAACAGAGGGCGATGTAACGCAGCATTCTCGTCAAAGTTATAATTGGGCAACAGCATGCCAGAGACAATGAGAAAGAAATATAAGAAACTACATAAATAAAATAAAAACAAATTACTGTTACATACGTATTATAATGAATCCTAACAAACAGTATCAATATAGGTATACACTTAAATATATACTATATATATATGTATATATATATGTATACATAGGTATACAGGTATACAGTCATACATAAATAAACATGTAAAAAAAACAATAAGATAAGACGGATAAGACTTATTGTATTCTTTTAAGTGTTGTTATTATGAGTTATTTAAAAAGGGAAACGGGTTCTTCTCAATTAGTTAGACCTCCTAGACCTGATATCTCTAGACACACGTTGTCGAAGACCCACGCAAGAAGTGGATACGAAAGCACGATCCTAGAATATGACGGGGCGACAACACAGAGAGAGAGAGAGAGAGAGAGACAAACATTATGATGTACCGGATCAAAGAATAGTGTAGTCATTCGCGGCTGGACCATCAAACTGGCGAAATTACAGGCGCATGGGACTAGTCAACTTATCGACTCATCCGTAGAACAAACATCTATGTGCAAGACTGCTTATTCTCAGGACACCGTACATTTCTATCGTTATTCTACGTTGTAGATATCAGATCGACCGTTGTTCGATTTTATATTTCTGAAAAGAAATAACACATAAAAATTCTGAAATTCCCACAGATAGGCCATACTTTCAATATCGAGATTATGTATTTATCCTCGTTTCGCTGTATAATCACATCGGACTCTGTTCTTCGGGTGAGTCGTTATGTCTCATGGTAACGGGGGCAGTGGCAGTGCCACTCACATCTTTGCAATTTAAAGCTCTGAGTGGCACTGCAACTGTTATGGATAGGCGTGACGCTTACCACCAGGCGCACTACTTGTTCCCGTCACTTGATATCATAAAAAAAACTAACAATTTTGTATGAAGAGTATATTTATCCGTTTGGGCTTGTTTCCAGGTTCCAACAATTGTGGTGATGGTTGGCGATTATCATACAGAATTCATTTTTCATCACAAGTGAAGTCATGATACTGTCTAAAACTCATTAATCTCTGTGTCGATTCATTAATCCAGTGTGTAAGGTACTGTTGTAGTTTGGACAAGGTTCGTATGGATTCCATTTTTCTTTTTCTGCCAGCATTGTAGGTGTAGTTATATTGAATATTGCAACTAATACAATGCAGGATCCAACAATACCTCACAACTGGTTATTACTCGTTTTAGACTCTGATCATCGATAGATTAAGTAAGTACGATAAATTTCTCAAAAAAACGCACAGTGCTTTTTTTAGTTTATTCCGCTCTTATAAAGAGTTGTCGTTTGTGTTTCGAGTCAATTGCGCTGTATTATTATTGCCAATAATGTAAATTTAATTAAAATAGAAACAATTGAATATCGTCAAAATTTTAAATCGAGAAGCCTTAAAATTTTATTTGATAATAGTTTCTAATCTGATCCTCACTTTAAACAAATACTTTATTTCAATAGTACCTAGCCTACAAAGGCTAGGTACTATTGAATTAAATCTTTGTACAAACAAAATTGACAAATATTATTTTAGGAAGTTACCACACCTATCGACGTGTAATCGTGGAAAGTACAAAATCCGATGTGATTATATAGCGAAAAGAGAATAAATATATAATTTCGTTATTCAAACTAAGGCCCGTGTAAAGGTGTTTTAAGAATTTATATATTTATATATTTTAAACACTGACATATACCTAAATAGACGCCCCAAGTGTACCTACCTCGCGCGCAGAATGTAAGCTATAAACGCTTAGTTAGTGCTAGAACGCGCCTAGTTAAACTTCAGTCTAAAACGCGAAAAATGCCTAATTGTGCTATTAGAAACTGCAAAATTCCCCCACAGCTGTGTGAAGATAAATAAAAAGAGACGTTTCCTTCCACAGTTATGTAATTTTGTAATAATAATATGCATAATTTATTTTAAAATCAATTATTTTCATTTTGAATGAATTTCGAGAAAACACATATGCAAACGAGTATATGCTGCGTGATTCGTAATCCTTTTCCCTAAACGGAGTCCTGAGCTGCTCAGGACTGCACATAACTGTGGAAGGAAACGTCTCTTTTTATTTATCTTCACACAGCTGTGGGGGAATTTTGCAGTTTCTAATAGCACAATTAGGCATTTTTCGCGTTTTAGACTGAAGTTTAACTAGGCGCGTTCTAGCACTAACTAAGCGTTTATAGTTTACATTCTGCGCGCGAGGTAGGTACACTTGGAGCGTCTATTTAGGTATATGTCAGTGTTTAAAACAATAAGATCTACACGTTAAAATTCGTTCTAATATTTTTATTAGCATGAAACCGATTAATAATATAATTGTCGTCTGGAACAGCTTCCAAGCTTGGATTTATGAAAACATGTACAGTTGACGGTCTGAGATACCTGACCCTTTTAACCAACTATTTGGTTTTGGATAAATTGGTATGATTTCTTTAACGTATACACGTAACAATAGTGTTAAATAAAAAACCTTTAACTAGTGACCTTATTGCATATTTAATGAATGATGTTTTAAGAAACTTTTTAAGCCAATTGGATCTTTAATTACATTACATAAAAAAGAAGGCTTTCAGAACCAAAATTTCAGGTATATATATCGTATGGAGTGTACATACTGTATATTTAACCTTTTTACAGAGAACTGTGTTACAATTAAATGCTTACATTAAAATGTGTACATTTCGAAATTACAGTCAAACACATTTCGTAAATGTTTGTTGAATTGTTATAATATTCTCCTATTTAGACATTTGTCAACTTCGAGTTATTAATTTTACAACACATTCTGTGATTTCAATTAACATATCTTACGAAAATGGAATTCGAATTTCATTGCAAGATGAATCTTAAACATTCGGAAAGTAATCAGAATTTAACAAAAAGCTGCAAAAACATTTTGGTATATGAAAATGCTCACATTACCACAAACAAGTCAGAAGAGTAAATTTTTTGTTTCTGGTTACTGGCGAGGAAGCCGATAATGTCAGAAGAATATATTATGGGCAGAATTATGGCACGAAGCTGGGCAACGATTACTTCCCTTTTTTGACAGTGTTAGTAAGTGATAGAACACTAGGTGATTATTAGATAAATAATAGCGTGAAATGGCATGTAATAAGAATATTATAATGCACACACTCAACGTAGCCCCGCTCTAGGGAAAACCCTGTGTCGCGGGTGCCATGGACTCACACATAGACAACCACACATTACACCCAAACTCACGAGAGAAATAAATGTAGGCCGTACAAATATTTCTCCCGGCCCGGGAGTCGAACTTGGGACCTCTGCGTGGCAGTCCGGCATGGTAACCGTTCAGCCACGGAGGCAGTTATTATTATATTTTATTAGTAATTATAATAATAGTTACAGTTATTAGCCTATATAAAACCCTGCTATAGGCTACAGGCATTGACTTATTATACAGGCCTCCTTTTACAATTGGAGGGCTTGGTCGTGTGGTGTGTGCAGGGTTTCCCACGATGTTTTCCTTCGCCGAAAAGTTCATAAATTAAATTTCGCAAATCAGAGAAGCAAGCCCGGACTCGAATTCACGATTTTCTGCTTGAGAGGTCACGTATATTAATAATTTAAAAAAAACAAAGCCCTAATACAAGGACGAAACGTTAAACAAACAAAATGTCTACTATCATTGCACATCTGTTGGAAAATCGGTGGCAAATTCGTAATGCTTACAAAAAACTAAATAGTATTTTTCTATCCTCTTTCTGTCTGCTAGTTTTTTTTTATAATACCAAGTGACGGGACGAACAAGTCGTACGCCTGGTGGTAAGCGACACGCATATCCATAATAGTTGCAGTGCCACTCGGAGCTTTAAATCGCAGAGATGGTATGGGCACTGCCACTGCATCCGTCACCATGAGACATAAGTTGACAAGTCCCAAGTGCCTGTAATTTCACCAGCACCCTTACCCTTCTAAACAGAAATGCAGTAATGCTCACATTGCTACTTGGCAGCAGAAATAGGTAAAGTGGCAGTACTTCCCTGGACTAACTCTTTCACAAGGAGCTCTTCTGCTACTAAAAGCGTTACTCAGTTTCGCACTTTCATATCCCAAAGTTAATAATTTGCACATTTTTGTTGCAGTCAACTGTCGTTGTGGCCGAACGGTTACCATGCTGGTTAGCCAGGCAGTTATTGTACCGGATAGATATCCAGACTTAAATAGATATTTAAGACACTCCCATGACCTAAAAGATTAATTTTAATTTGGGAGAGGCTGCATTCCCGGGCAATGACACAGTTGTATTATTATCATTATTATTACTATTTTTAGTCTGTTACAAGTTAAAGTTCCGGGATCATTTAATTATTTTCTTTCAGAAATTTAGTATTTCTAGAATGAAATTTTATCATAAGGGAGATTGAAGTAGAATATCTGTATTTCTGTTTCTTACAATCTTATTCTGTTAATCTTAGGACTAAATAGAGTAGATCTAAAATAAGGTTGTATCTTTATTTTTCCGACAAAGATCTATTTTTGCTTCTAGCGACATATTTAGACTACGTACTACGAATATTGACTGGACGGACCGTCTGTTTCTGAAAAAATCTATTTATATAGAAAGGCAGCCATTGTGGTCGTATCTTTTTGTAACTAGAGAGGGGTTTACAATTATTTTGTTATCAAATTGCTATCGGTTGTGTAACACGAGAAGAAAAGCACTTTTTTGTATTTGAGTTACGCAATTCTCACAGCTCATTAAAACGAAATATCGGCCCCGAGAGAGACTGAAATGTTTCTAAACATGACGTTCATTAAAAAGTTTAATCCCCTAAATCGGCCTACAAGGGTTGTATATAGAGGAAGAATGCCTTATCCAATTATATACTTTGTACTAAAAACCCTGAATTCCTCGTAGCAAATTAAAGTCGTTAAATGAAGGGTGCAGAAGGGCGACAATAATTATTGGTATTGTTCACATTTTCAAGGTCTTTGCCGGTATCGCGTTTATCGCGCATAATGTAGTACACCCAAATACACCGAAACTATTAGATACAATCTCTTTACAAATTTTTCCTACAGTAGGGAAAAAATTAAATGAAATTCGAATAAATAAGAAATGTATTTTTTCCCTATCGTTGTAATAATACAAGGACAAAAGAGTAATTGTTGAAAAGAATGATTGTTAAAATGAGTAAGAGCAGGTAGTCATTACAATTGATTTCGCCAAATACGAAATTTCACACTAACCATTTTTCCGCATGCATGTAAGAACGCGTATTAAAACAAGACAAAACATAATATCATAGATTAATAAGCAACCGAGTATTCTGACTACACAATGACAGAACATATACACATAATATGAACAAAACAGTTACCTATAAATATTAATGATATAAAAAAAAGATTAGGCTGCATGGTCTAAAGATTTTGCCTTTTCGAATTATAACATAACATCAATAATTTCAAAAACTCGACAGTATTTTTTTCTTTAACTTAATTTGTATTTTCTTTTTATTTGTTTTTTAGTAATTCGTATGTTCTCAACTTTGAAACAATTAAATAATGCCATTTTGTGAGCTTCATATTGTAAAAACATTTAAAAAAATATTAGTACCAAAAAGGGGAATGACCTGTCACAGATACGCGATAAATCTGTTTTGGTTTTGTTCTGTATTATTATATAATGACGATAATTTATCTCAATAGCATCTGTCTGCCTTGCTCATTCTCAACAGGTATAGTCAGTCGCGTCTGTGCACGGTACAACAGTACTCTTTGACAAAATAACACTATAAACAAAACATTATCACTATCGATAGTGTTTTGTTTGGAACAAACTTTCTGTGAATGTTCTTGTTTATGGATGGAAGTCTTTGGTCTTAATTAAATAAACACAATGTCACGCAACAGTAAGTATCAACGTGGGCCGAGTGACGTGTCATTCAGAGCTACATTTAAATGAAATATTATATAAATATTTTTCTTATCAAATGTTATTATGTGACAAAACTAAAAAAGGGTAAAACTTTTTATAAATATGGAAAATACATTTTTTTCTTTCTTTATTGCATCTAGTTTGTCGGTTACGTTAAAGTTATCTGACGGTTGGAATAGTATGTTGGTGAACATTCACGACAAAAACCGGGAATTGTTCGTGTCACTGAAGTGAAACCCGTTTTTCGACCAATTTATCATCACTACGAATGAGTCTACATCACTTTATCTCCTCCTCCCTCTTCGCCAGAAAACGTAGCAAATTAAGTGGTGTGATTTTCAAGCCACATTCGCCATCATTATCACTATCCTGCTTTGTTTTTCATTTTATCTACTTATGCTTTTTTAGCATTATGTAGAGGGATTTTGGGTCTTTTAGCAGGTGCCATTTTATTCAGTCATTTTGCAGGCTATACATACATATAAGTAATTTAGTAATACCGTGAAACAAAACTCTCAAAACAGATTTACTACTTTTATGTAATTATTAAGTGTTTTTCGTAGTATTCACTCTTATAAAATAAATGAAAAAAATCTCTCTAAACATGTGATCTATTTTAAAAACGCACTTTAAATAACTTACAGAAACAGAGCGTCCAAACATTAAACGGAAACTTTTCATAAAATAATCACATATTAGATTGTCATTTGTCATCGATTCGCACGATATTTTTTTTACTGTAATTTGTTGACTGAAGAAAAAGGTTTACGATCATTGATTCTTTGTTTACGTTTTTTCATATTACTTTATAAAAAACCAAATATAAGTATGTATAAATAAAAAACAATCATGACTACTTTCGTTCAATACCTATGGAAATGCACGTATTAATTTTTAAGACAGGACCATTAGTCTGTTAAAAAAGTAGTCTCAATTTTAAACATTTTGCTTTCTCTTTCCGATACGCAAAGCGACACGTAATAAATAAAAGAACGTGACTAATTTTGAAAAAGAATAACCGGCTAACACGCCACGATAGTGGCCAGTATTATTTTTCATTGTAAACGGCCAAAAGAGATTAATCTTTTCAACCGCCTCTCGTAACTTGAACAACTTGTTCAAGTCCTTTATAATTACTAACGACCTTAAAATATTTTTTATTCATTGTCACTGATCTGCAAAGTATTATTATTTTTAGTATACCAATGGCAAATGTACTCAACTGAGTACAGCACATAAGCTGTCTACGTAAACATCCGTTGCTAAAAAAATATTTATTACTGGAAAGCAGATTTACTTATTGAATAAAATAAATCTAATAAAATAAACACTCACCGGCGAAATTATAAATACAATGTTTTGATTTACATTCTCGCCATATTTACAGAGGTTATTATTCTATATCCGAAACTGAATCCAAATCACTAAAAAAAATTAATCGCAAAAATTCGTGAATTCTTATTTGTTATTTCATTGCGATAAACATCGATTCACCATCACCTGATCCAAAGGTGGCTACCAAACAGAGGACCGACAAAAGAGCCGTCGGTGTTGTTAGCTCTTTCTCAAGAGCCCGCGCCTCATTAATCAATGAGTGAGCACTCACGCACCGGGATAGCCCGCCGCAATTCTAGTCTATCGCGAAATGTCGCGTAGTTTGTTATGTAAACAAGAGATTTTTGTTGTTTATCAGAACTGTATTACCATCAAGGTAGTGCTCCTTCTCATTACGGACGGCAAGTGCGTGACTATTACTTATGGAGTGATGTAAAACCTTTACACGGAGAAGATTACGGGTGCCGAACAATTCCGCGCATAACCATCTCAGCTTTCAAATTTGTCAAGTCTAGTGCTCAGAAAGCTGAAACGGAACTCTCGACAATCGTGCAGTGGTGGTGGACACTTCTAGTAATTCCTTCATGTAGGTAACCTAAAATTGGTAAGTACCAAATATAAATTACAAAAAAGAATTTCAGTCGACTTTCCTGATTATTGTAAATAATTAATAAATTATAACAATACGTAATCATAATAATTAAAAATAGAAATTAACCGATCGAGAAAGATTACGCATCTTTCGGTGAAATGCCGAGTGGCCGAGCGCTCGGAGTTGCTGCCCTCGGGTGGTGCATACGATTTAAAGACAATTTTCAGAAAATTTTCAGCTTTCAATCAGAACAGAATATTATTTTAAATATTTTTGATGATTTAGTATTATTTATATTATTAATTTCTTAAATATGGCGAGAATGCAACTCAACATATTGCATATATAGCTACGCTAAATTTTATGGTAAAGTTTATAACTAGTCACGTTTCGTTATTATCTCATTATCATAAATAATAGCAATGTTATAGCTACCAAAAATATATGATACTGAATAATAAAACTTATTATCATACATAGAATATTTATTTAAAAATGTAAGTGTACTCATTTGAGTACAAGGACCGTTGATTGGTTTATTCAATTGTCATATATAGGGTAAATTTTTTTCACGATATTTTATGGTGTCTTTTTACTCACAAATATATGAATATTTTTTACTGAACGGATCCTCAACTCGTGTAAAAAGCAGTGCCCATACATTTGAGGCAAGTACAAAACAGCTGATATTTTATTCGTTATTGAAGGCGTTTCTATGTTAAAAGTTGAATAAAGTATAATTTTGTATCTATTTGTGGAAGAAGAAAAGGAACTTAAGTCCTTATTTTGGAGTTTAGATGTTGTTGCAAACATTGCTTTAGAAGGCTAAATATAATAATAATAAATAATAATAATAAATATCTTTATTTATCTCCACAACACAATACAATGAAACGTTACAATTACAGTAAATATACATTATTACGTAAGCTTAGAGTAATGTATTGTGGGAGACTGGAGCCCAAACTAAGCAGAGCTTGTAATATGGGTCTCCAGGCACCCAACCCCTAGGATAGTCATGTTAGTAGTAATGACGAAATACAAAGTACTGAGGAGGAAGTAAAAAATAAGTAAAACAAATATCACGCAGTGGTAATATATATTAAATCCTATCGTCGTTTGTGTTTTATTTAACATATTATATTCGACCTTAAAATTGATTTTAAATACTTAATTAAGAGCCTCATGTAATTATAAATGCCTTAGTAATAATTTACTATTTGGCACTACACTGACGCAACTGTATTTCTTGTAATGTTATAGAAAATCGATATTAATTGATTTTTAAATTTTATTCAAAATAATGACGCGTAAAAAAACTTTGTGTATTTTTACAATATATAATATAATTTATATATAATTATATAATTTATATACTGTAACACAAAGCGTTTACGTTTGAAGGAAAATCGGCAGTAACTTTAAATTTTATTATATTATATGTGTGTGTGTGTA
Source organism: Hyposmocoma kahamanoa (assembly GCF_003589595.1). Classification (NCBI taxonomy): domain Eukaryota; kingdom Metazoa; phylum Arthropoda; class Insecta; order Lepidoptera; family Cosmopterigidae; genus Hyposmocoma; species Hyposmocoma kahamanoa. The sequence goes on from NW_020653726.1 coordinate 11,630,771, forward strand.
TATATACACACATATAATAATATATATATATATTACTGTGTTAACATACTTAAATCAATATGCCACAATTACAATTACGACAATGTTGCCCCAAATGAGCGCGAAACGTATCTAACAATGATTATAATATTACTCACTGGTCTCTGGTAGCCGACGATGTACAGAGTATATTACAGCTTCATGGATCTCGGGTGGACTAGCAGGCGTCGTTCGTACCCGCTCTTCTTCTGCACACTTCTCTTCGCTCTTCCTGTATATTGTGTATATTATTGCTGTACACCGGACCTGGGAAAATGTTTTTAATAAACATCATTTGGTACTATCACGTTTGGCATGGCGTTGGGCATTACAATGCCCAATGTAATTTTATTACAACAAGAATCTATCAGTTGTCATTAAGTCAAGAGAAAGTTATTCATTTTTCAATAATATAATAACAATAACGCACTCACTCATAGCCCCGTGCTACAGAAACTCTGTATCGCGGGTGACATGGACACACACAGACAAACAGACAACAACAAATTACGCTCAAAGTCACAAGAGAAATGAATGTAGGCCACACAAATATTTCTCCCGGCCCGGGAATCGAACCCGGGACCTCTGCGTGGCAGACTAGCGTGACAACCAGTTCGCATACGCCAAAATGAGGTATTTAGAACTCTGCGGAATCTAGACATGCATAAAGCTAGCGGGCTAGATGGAATTCCATTGGTCCTACGTAACTGTGTTTTGTCTGAGTTGTGTCCAGTTCTCACACGCTTATATCGCCTCTCTTATTGAGTGGTTATACATTTGTATAAAAAAAATCGGCCACGGAGGCAGTTAATAGAAATGGCTTATTTTGAAAAGTCAATTATAATCATAGGAAATGAAACTATTTTTCTGGATTTAAATTGCGTATATTTGTTTTTTTCAAACAAACCAACATTTCGGGCCCTTTACAAGTCTCATGGTCACGGTTGACAGATTTAAATCCGGAAAAATAGTTTCATTTCCTATGTATAACAATCGCGAAAACCTAAGAACTCGATTATAATCGTAAGATGGAATTCTTTAATATCTCCAAAATAAGTTAAATATTGTAATATCTTTTTATGTTATTAACTTGTTTAAAAGTTAAGTTTAATTTCTCCAAAAATTAATAATATTGAAATTTTTTTAAAGTTCAATAATTTTTTTCATACAATTGTAAAATGCTCTAATCCGTTGTTCTGAATTACTTACTTGTGCACAAATTATTTAAAAAATGTTTCACATTTGAATTTCATATCGATACAGGAAATTGAAATATGGAACGTTTTTATGTTACTTAAAAGTTTTTGCTCAGAATTACGAACTATAAAGATGTTCTTACAAACTCTTTGTACTAAATTTGAAAACATTTTATATTTATGACCTACATTATTCTGAGACTCCAAATTTAGGACCAACATGTTTTAACTGTGACTCAAGTATTATTATTAGTTTATCTCTAGTCTATAAAATAGTCACCACGTTCACCGGATACGACGCAATGGATTTTTCCATATGGGGTAACCATAAGGGTCTAGTTTACGAATCCCGATACAATCCCGATACAACTACTTACTGGAGCATATATGACGTCGTTCAATTATGATTTGAACAACATTCACCACTAGAGATGTCCTGATACGCGCCCGTACCTGCATATATATAGATCTGGAGGCGATATTCTAACGAAAGTGTAATATGGAATGATTTTACCAGAAAATCATATTGACATTTTTTTATGCTAATCGACTCACGATTAGCATTACAAAAATGTCAATAGGACTAATTTATATGGACAACTAACGCTTGGCCAAAAAATTAACTATGTCAAAATTGTTATCACAATAATAAACACCTGGTTTCTAAAACGGTTTCCTTTTATCTCCTCCTCGGAATTCATCGTAAAGATCCAATACAAAAACACACTATATTGAATTTTCGTAACGAAAGTCCACATATACAGAGTGTTTTTTTTTAACGGGACAGTATGGGGAAATTCAAAACCATAGAAGATACAAGGAAACTGTCTTAGGTACCATTAAGTGTTTTTCTGTGAAAACAAGTTTAGTATTCAGTTTTTTGGTCAAGCATGAGTTGTCCATAAAAATGAATAAAACTGCTGTTCGATTCAGTTTCATGAGGGGATCATTACATTGTGAGAGACGGAAAAAATCAGGACAGCAGAAGTTGGACAAATTGAAAAAAAATATTTTTTTAATTCAAAATGAATAAAATTTACTCACTGCTCAAGTCAGGATTTGAGCAGACTTGAGTATGATTTCAAGCACTGGAAATACGACCCTATTGGCAAGGACTTGAGTATGATTTTCAGTGCTCACTGCAATACTCAAGTCCTGACTTGAGTATTGAGTACAGTTCTGGAATACGAATCTCAGCTTCTTATGGATGATTTCATTGTATGGGACGAAAAAGTCGGGACAGCAGAAATTGATCAAATTTTATTTTTTTTAATCATACAAAATGAACAACATTCGGATTTCCCCTTACTGTCCTATTAAAAAAAAACACTCTCTAAGCATTATGATTATGCACATAACAGTAGGTATTAAGTAGGCACACTAGCATTAATATTAACATCGGTATTAATTATTCTACAAGGGTTGGTTTCCTTTGTCTAAGTCTAACAAGGCAAAATCAGTGTGAATATTTGCTTTGAATTACTATGCGTATCATTCACTTGTAACTTGAGAACCTCATTGTGAAATTGTGAAATCAATTTACAAAAACACTTCGTCTCTTAGTTATGATTTAGTTCAAATTAGTCACCAAAAACCCTTCCATTATATTATTGATGCCAAAAATAAAGACTTTTCATGACTCGCGATTTGTATGAAAGTTTTATTGACGCTGAAAAGGTAAAACATCTAACGTATATTTGGAAATTATTACAGGAGAGCGATTTAAAGTAATTTTTTGTGGAAAAAACATAACTCGTATTTTATTTGTTATATTTGGAAAAGCTGAACTTTCTAATTTTCCTTATATAACAAATAAAATTAGACTTACAATATTTTTTGTTCAAAAAGTAGCAGTACGTATACATGGGTTCAGAAACGTGAGTAGGACAAAAATTAATTATTTATATTTCTGAGTAAATAAATTCCCAAGTATTTTTTTACCCTTTCCTAACATACTGAATTATTCATGTATTGTTGAGAAAAACCTTCTTCCTTAATCGAAAAAGTCCCTTACGATGTAATCTTAATATATATAAAACTCAAGGGATAAATATTGAGATAAAATATAATTTTTTCGTTAGTAAACGTAAAGGTAATAATATAGTACTATATCAAGTGGATCTACGAATTAGCTACATACAGCACATATGTACAGCTAACCCTTTCTGGTTATGCTGCATTGCCCGACACGTGTGATCGGACAAAATCTAGTAAATGTGTAAGCAATAGACGTTGATAACGTATTTTTTGACTATCGACACCGCGTGATTTAAATTATGCTTTCATATAATTTAAATTATGATTCAAATATCAATTAGTTCGATTTTAACCTTCACAAGTGAAATGTAAAATACCGTGCCAATTTGTAGGCACTTTTAGAGGTAGAAACACGTACACCAATTTATTTCACAATGACATAAAATTCGAAATAGTAAAATAAAAATCAAAGCAAACAATAATAAATCAACACACAAAATGATGAAATAAAATGAACATTATCTATTAATATCAATGTACAAAATGTTGATATTATTTCGCTATTTTTGTGTGGTACTCGTATTAAAAGACGTATGTATGAGGTGGACTCCCTTTTAAAATTGTTATTTAAAATTATATATATTTAAAATTAACCTAGGCAACGAATTAAAAAAAACATCTTGGGATTGTTTGTCAAATTAAATAAACGTTGAGAAAATTTTCTTTGAAATGTTGGCAGGGATTGAGACGCTGCCACGCTCACAGGAGGAGACATGTCAATCCAGATTTTAGAAGAGGTACTTTGGAACAACTCCGACCTATATTGCAAATTAAAAGTTCAAAATAAAATTATATTTGTAATGGGGAATTTTGAGAATACTCACATAATGAAACCACCGTTTAAGTATTCATGTAAAGTATGAAATTGCGACTCGATTATGAAAATTCAAATAGAAAATATTTTATAAAATAAAATTTACATATTAAAATCGCTAACAAAACGTATGTGACATATTTCTGGAAGCTGGAATATGACTCCGGAGAGTTCGTTGTCCAGTATGGAAGGCTCGTGTGGTGTTCGGCGAGGCTTACTAGCTAGCTAGGGCCTTACAAGTCTTACTAGCCGCAGTCCGGGGGAATCTAACTGTAAACAGAATCCCTCAGGTAATAATAATAATAATAATAACGCACACACTCAACATAGCCCCGCATTAGGGAAACCCTGTGTCTCGGGTGCCATGGACACACACATAGACAACCACAAATTACACCCAAACTCACGAGAGAAATAAATGTAGGCCATACACATATTTATCCCAGCCTGGGAATCGAACCCAGGATGGCAGTCCAGCATGGTAACCGTTCGGCCACGGAGGCAGTTAATAAAAAGTAATAAAAAGAAGGGTTGGGAAGGATTATTTGGAACTTTGCTAAGGTGAACATGCTTTGTTTGGCATTACGCACTATGGCGTTATCGCGTAGGAATAGCGATGGAGATTGGTTGACTAGCCGTCGTTGTTTCTCTGTAAAACTTGCTATAATCATCGGCTTTTCTTACAATAGCGATCAGCGGTCATGGTTGTACCTTATTTAAAAAAGATAAGCTGGACCGCTTCGAGGTTGGACATTATAAGACCAAACAATTACCAACGAGATCTTTTTGGACACTGTATGGGTTTGTTATGAGGGGAAAGATATCAAATATACTATAAAAATGTGAATAGGAGCCTCAGTCTGGAATATTTCATATTTTGTGGAAGCCTGCCAAGACTTTTGCATATTTTATTTAACTTTTGTCTCAATTATGAACATATACTACCAGACTTAATTTGCAAAGTGGTTGTACCAATTGTTGAAAATAGGACAGGTGACATATTTTCGATTAATAATTACAAAATCATAACATTAATGACTGTTGTGGTAAAGGTTTTTGATAGAGTTTTGGACATTATTCTGTAAAAGTGTTTACATGATGCCCAATTTGGTTTTCCACCACGACTGCTAACTGAGTTGCAATGTTTGTCATGCTTTTTTAATCTTTCCGAGGCCTTTGGCTTAGTTAATTACAATTTTGTTGTGGAAAATGTCTAAGGTGTGCATTAGTTTGTTTAGATTTTGGTATAAGAATCAAAGTAACTTCGTAAAATGATCAAACGAGCGTTTAGATGATTAGATACCAAGTTGTTGAGTTAAACAGGGCGATTTAAGCTCTCCTGGCTTGTTTAATCTCAGTGTTAACGGAATCATCGATGAGCAGAGCAGAAGTTCTTAGCTGTCATATTGGAGGAATGTCAATAAGCTTAGTTGCACTAAGCAGCGTCAGAACATCCGCATGTTCTGACGCTGCTTAGTGCATTGATCAGAGGGTTGAGAAAAACGGATTTCTATCTGTGAAGAATATGCAAAGTTATATGGCGGGGTTTATAATTATTATTGATGCAAAGATCGAACAAACACAAAGGAAAATTCTTTCAATCCGACTGGAATTGATGGTTCGACGGTTCGTGTCTGTTGACTAATCGCGGCTACCGCTCTTATAAACTGAGCTACAAACCGAGTCAGCAAATTTAACAGGCACTTGTTCAAGTCAAGTTTTCAAATACAAAAATGGACCAGATTTAGCACCGGGATATGTGTCTGAATAGAAGTAAGTTGATTAGGGTACATAAGTTTCATTATCATGTTCACATAGGTAATGAAAGCCATAGCGATAATGATAATATTAAGCGAGAAGGAAGGGCATTGGCAAAGCGTGGTAATGTTGGCTAAGAGATTTGTACATTGTTAAGATCAGCAGGGCTAAAAAGACCGAATTGGCAGAATCATAATATGATTAATTGACAATTCATATTAGGAATTTCTTACAATTCATATAACGCAATTCATCTATGTGACAGTGTTCTATGGACGTCTCCTTAGAACGCAGTCAACCGTGACCATGGGACCTGTAAAGGGCCCGAAACGTCGGTTTGTTTGAAAAAACAAATATACGCGATTTAAATCCGGAAAAATAGTTTCATTTCCTAGATGAATAGCGTTTTTTGTTCTGTTTGAAAATTCATAATATGAATTGTCAATTAAGCATATTATCATTCTGCCTATGCGGCCTTTTTAGCTCTGCAGGTCAAATAACGTCCTTTAAGGCATAATGTCAGACTATGTGTACGGGTAGTCTTTGGGTCAAGTATCACTAAGTAAACGTACAATGCCATCGAGCTATTTTTAAATTGGCAAGATAGTGCAGTGCATCGGGAATGTTTTTGTTAGCGCGTAAGGATGGGTTTGCTGTGTGCTTAGAATTTTTTTTTTCTCTTTTAGACAACACTAATAGCATTACAAATGCTATAGCTTGCAGTTGCGACTCGTCTCTTGAATCTTAGTTATTAAGTACTAGTTATATTAGATTTTATAATTTAAGTTTGTTAATATCTTATACAACTGTTAAATTCTAAATTTGGTCATTCTGTGGATTTGTTATGTTTGAAATAAACATTTATTATTATTATTATTGTAAACGGACTTAAAAGGAGAAGGTTCTCAATTAGACTGCAATATATATTTTTTTGTGTGTATGTTATGCGATTGTTTGTGAACCGATTTTGATGGCTATTTTTTTGTTGGAAGGGGGGTGCCTTAAATTGGAAAAAAATATTTCATCTCTAAGGATGGCAAATTAGGGGAGGAATCCGGTTTATTGGATGTCACCCGGTTGCAACAAAACTTGGCAAATATTTGTAATTCAATCGACAAATGGTTTTATTGAAAATATTGAAAAAAATAAACGAAAATTAAGTACGTATTACTATAGGTTTCTTTGTCTATCCTCAAAATTAAATTTGTCTACCATAAAATGTTACAAAATTGACATCCTTTTTCTTACGAGGCTGTGCACACCAATGCTGTATAAACACAATAAAGTTAATTTATTCTGTCCGAATTTGAATAAAAATGTACTTTAGCTGTGCCATTTAACCACTAAGCGAGCCAGATGTAAGAACATACCTTTAGTTTTCCTCGAACAAAGTGGTGCTTCTGGACCACGAAATGTATCGTGCTGTAGGCAGTCATAAGACCAGCTTTGTCTCCATCCACTCTGTGCCAGACATGCTGTGATGATGCCTGTTGAAATAACAAACAACATTTTTAAGAATGTAGAGCTGGCGTCTTAATAATTTAGGAATATATTATGTGCAAGGAAACAAACGTGCTAAATTCCTTTGCTCATCATGGGATGAAATAAAATTATACTAAAAATATCTACAGATTACATAAGTGTGGCCGTAGGATAATGCACATAATATTTAGTGAAAACGTGATTTTCGTATTAAAGCACTTTCTTTAATATTCCATAGACACATGTGTTGCGACTGCCTGCGATCGTATATGGACGGTGTTCTACATACGGTAGTCTATAGAAAATCATGAAATGTCCGCATTCACAAGTGATTTATGAAATGACTTATGAATGCAGTCATATTCTTATATGACCGCATTCATAAGTCATAGTTTAGTATTCTTTCACAAAATATTTTATATAAAAACATAGTAAAGTAAAATTAAACAGTTGTTTGACATAACAAAATTAGTCTCTTAAGCAAAAATGTTTAATGCTTAAGCTACGAAAGCGTAGCGTATACTTCACAATATAATTCGAAACATTTAATGGGATTTAGTTCCGTAAGCTCATACTATGTTATGCAATCGTTATATAATGAGTCTTCTAAAAGTCGAGTACCGTGTTTATATATATATATTATGTATGTACGAGATTTTAAGACTTCACTTTTACTGCGAGTAAAATTGTTAACATCCACGACAATAAACTCAAACGAAAGCTAAACAAATGCTACAAAGAGATAGAATAGAAGTGTCCGTGAAATAAAATAATTTGAATTGTAATAATTTCACAAATATTATTTTAGTGACGCTATTCTGTTCTGGAACACAGTAAGGTTTAAGAATTTTTTTTTAATTAGCAAAAATACGACGTTCTTTTTTCGAAACTCATAGTTCTGTGTACACAACTATAATGTATTTTTTCAGTTCAGTGACGAGTATCACAGACAATAGAATTTTGGTTTAGAACATTGACTTGTAAGTCAATGGTTTAGAACCAAAAAGAGTGTCTTTGTGATATGGCTTATGAAGTATATATTGACAGATTAAAATCAGGAGCACAAAAAGACTTTTTTTGCTAATTTTTTTTTCACATATTTACATTTACATTAATGTGTGTGACTAAAGGTCAATTCACGAATTTTAGAACCTCTCCAAACAGTATCGCTATAAGCCTTGTAGCGAATCGCAGTAGTCGGTACAAATCTTTTTGTACATATGTATAATTTTATATAGTCTTAAAAAGACAGTTTTAAATTTTAGTAGCAGTAGAGCTCCTCATGAAAGAGTTCGTCCAGGGTAGTACTGCCACCTTACCTATTTCTGCCGCCAAGCAGTAATGTCAGCATTACTGTGTTCAAGTTTTGAACGGTAAGGGCGCGTTTTCATTATGTTGTCACGACAGATAGTCGTGCAGTTTAAAGTATCGTGCCTTGTATATTTAAATATAATTGTTCACATATAGTACAACACGATTGAAATTAAAAATTAAATGGACAATAGGACTTTGTTCATCAAACACACCCACACATAGGTACATAATATAGAACATGTACAACATATTATGTAACAATAAATTATGAGCTTTGAGCGATGAAAAGACGAAGCCTCATCATAGTACTGTTTTCCAGACTCCGCCTGTGTTCTCTGTCGGAAATTGTCGGAACATAATTTTGAACAAAAGGACTACAACAAAACAAACATCATTAATCTAAAAATTGTCTATTAACTATTCATTTACTGGTTACGCTTGATAATAATACACACATCAAGCAAAAACAAACAAATCTAATCAGGACGACAAAGGGTACAAATGACTGTTATCACACTATATGGATTACTATTCCACAACCGACCAGGAACATGACGACATCTGTTGCAAAATAAGCCATTCCTTGCATTTTAATTTGAAAGTATAAAAAGATTCAGCCGTCTTCATCGATGGTGGAAGGTCATTCCAAAATTTAGAGGCGGCAAAGCGGAAGCTGCCTCTGAATGACGTCAGATGTGGGCGAATGTGTATTTGTAACATTGAGTATCTAATTTGTCGAGTGTTGTTCTTCCCCCTATATTCCAGTTCAATCAGTTGAATCATGTCTGAAATATTAAAGGTATTATACTGCCGTTCACGACTTTTTTGACGTTGCTACGACAGACTGTCGTGACAATGGAAAGTGCTAGAACGACAGTAGTCCAACGATAAATAAAACGTTACGAAAAAATGTGACGACAGATAATCGCAGCTTCAAACGATTCTATCGTGCAAAACGACAAGGGGGCTGCCGTGAACCGATAAATTGTCACCACGGTCTAGTAGGAACAGCTAGACACGTCAGTCGTTCAACGATAAAATTAACGTCCATGACACAGTTATGACAGATAGTCGTGATATGGGAACAGGCTAGACGCGACAGTCGTCTAACGATAAATAAAACGTGGCGACATAATGGGAACGCGCCTTAAGGGTGCTGGTGACATTATAGGCACATGGGACTTGTCAACTTATGTCTCCGGGTGACGGGCGCAGAGGCAGTGCTCGTTAGATCTTTGCGATTTAAACTTCTGAGTGGCACTTCAACTGTTATGGACGTGTAGCTTACCATCATGCGCACGACTTGTTCGTCCCGTCATTTGATATTATAAAACAAAATAATTTGTACTTATATATTCAATTATTTTAGTAAAGTTTCATGTTTAACCTATCAAATAATATTCTTCATTAGTTTTCGCGTACTTCTCTTACTTTCGTGCTATTCGGGTCGACTCCCGAATCGACAGATAGAGGCAAATAGCCTACTCCTTCAATATTATATAAAAAAAGAAATTCTAAATTTAAATGTTTTTGGCGCGTTTTTCTTTGTTGATTTTAATCATATATGTATATTATTCTTTCTATATCTTTGGTTTTAATAAACTGTGAAGGTGATGTACCAAGATCGACACGTTACGCGAAATGCGTCTGTAAATTGAAATAACTTTTTTACTTAAACATTTATATAGGTACGGGATTAGTTTACTTAACATTTATAATCCTCAAAAAAGATTATACCGTACGAGTATGTGTCATAAAAAAAAATATTTTATAATTATTCCTAAAAACAACCCAAACTAGAATTTCTCTAAATCTCCAGTAACACCAGTCATCGACACTCACCAATAATGAACACACGTAATTGATATTCTAATTAGAAATGATTACTATTATATAGATTATTTCTCATTTTTTTGTAAAATGACGCCCACTTTTCAGAGTACCATAAAATTATTATTATTACAAGTAATTGTATTTGTATGAAATTTGTAATGTTCAGAGAAATAAAGTAAACAATTTAAAAAGAGATGTGGAACAATGGGTCTTGTCGTTCACTGGCGCCACCTTTAAATTTCCTTTGGTGAGTAAGACTCACTCTTCATTAGCAGCCAAATCCCATTATTACAGTCCGCTAGAACCCTTCATTAACTTATCGTACCACGTCGAGCTTAAAATATACTTGTAACAAGGATGAAACTATGTTGTTTTATAGACAGTTTTGTCATTATTCGTTCTCTTAATTTGCTCCAAGACGCGACTTTTTAAAACCAGTATTATTATAATATAAAAGTAACGGGATTTACTCGCGTAATATTTTAGACTAGATTTTAGTGCTAGACGTGACGCGGTCGAGAACGTTGCACTCAGCCCCTGATGAAGACCATTGATTATGGTTGAAACTAGTCGGACCGCTACCGACTAAAATACTAGGCGAGTAAGTCCCGTTACTTTTATACTATAATGTGTGATAACCGCGTTAGTTTTCACCAGTATTATTGTTCTCATATCGTCTTAAAAAAGATACTCGTTCACAAGGACTTCATTCGTTCTTTCCCATCACTTTAAAAGAAATAGATTACTAGATTTCAGGGTTTGTTATGGTATTATATGAGTAATGTCGCTTATAAAGCTTGTAATAAGATTTATTGTTTCTTAAAAGTTTATGGTAAGCCCCCAGATTAGTTTTAATACGAATTAAGTAATACTCGGCTTTTCTCCTCTTAAAAACTATAATTCATTAATCAGTCATGTCAATATTTACGTTATGTTCGGGTGGATAGTATTTATTATCACTCATCAGGAAATTTAATTGGTTGAAAGATATAAATCTAAGAGTTTAAATGGTACAGAGATAAGAATGATTCCATTTTATGAGTACTGGCTATATGCAGTTTATCTGTCTTTCACCAAACGGCTTTATTGAGGGAACTTGAACAGATCCCTGGGGATTAACAGTATTGGAGCGTCGACACTGAAGACAACATAGGCACACTGTTCTACAAGATTATAATGAAATCAGTCAGAAAAAGTGGCTAAAATGGACCTTATGCAAAGCCTATTTTTTGAACGTGCCGGCTTTACTGAATGTTTTATTTCGAGTCCAAACATTCTGAGCCGTGCAGGAACGAGCATTCACCCTTGTCTAGTAAGCGGTCTGTTTGAATGACTCAGCACAAGAACGATTCGTTTTAATCTAGGGGCGAGATTTATTTTCGAATGAAATATTCACATATCGAACAAAGTACTCTGCAACCTGAGAGATGATTTCAGAAAAACCATTCGCAAAAGGTTTTCCAACGAAAAGCAAATTCTTAACTAAAAGTAAGATACGAAAAAGCTACAGATTTTTTGTTGCCATATACACATAGTTCGATTGTGATGTAGATCAGATACATAGTGCAAATTTCACCAGAAGAAGGTTGGAAATTGTAAAGGGAAAGAAATCGATCATCATTATCATCGTCACATCCATTAATCCACTCTATCTCAATTACTCAAACTAAATACGCATTTTTTAAAATTTATATTCAGGTTAAAAAGACCCATAAATACATACCTTATAGACTAACATATATAACAGTATAATCAAACACTAATTGCTAATTATTTCCACGTATTGTCTGCGACGTGTGACGCAAAGACGGCCTCGGAGCCGTCGGTACTTACACGACACCCTTCAGCCAAAACTCCTACTTCATGAAGGTCGACAGATGTTGAGTCGGTACTCTTAACAAAAATGAATTAAAATTCACATTGTGGCGAGATCCCGCACTGCTCGACTCTCAGGGTAGCATTGGCTTTCACCCGTATATACGCCACAATATCCGCAGACTGTGAAGTAATGAAGCCGTGCCACGTTATCGGTATCACTGGTTGCCGTATAATTACGTTGTCGTTATCGTTGGACTCAGTAAATGATTAGGGCCAGTCGGGGTGGTGCCACCAAGGTTACGGCTTATTTTTCTGTTCCACCTTTTTTTGAAACCGTCCTCGTCGCATTGGTTACATTTTTCTCGGTGGTACTGACGACACAGATCCAGAGATGAGTATCTGTTTCTTTTTCTCCCCCTTCTGGATTCGCCTGGGTTGTGATGTTGCACTGAGTCGGTTAGAATCGGCAACAGCAGCGTAATCACGTTGAGGGGTCAGCAAGACATCTCAGCCGAGGCAGACAAATGAGGGGCGAGGTGCGGGGAATCGCGGTGTGAACTCACAAACCTCGCTTCTCAGCTTTATGCATCCAGTCTACAAGACCTTGATATGTAAACGATAGACACTTTCATTAAGTATTTAGGCTGTCAAATGCAAATGCGTGACTTAAATTGTGTTCAAGTGTGCAATCTTGTCTAGTGTATGTAGGTCACGTACGTTAAACATCTGAATTGCATCTTCGCGAAGGTGGTGGCGGTCTTTGTCGAAGGACAGTTTAAGCCCAAAAAGTGCATCCGCTGTTTGTGCAGTTACCCTTAGTTAGTTAGTTTACTTTAGGTAACTTTTCTGATCCCAAAACGAATTCGGAAAACGACTTCTATCATCATCGACTTGTATTAAAATATATTTTACAACATTTGGAATTGTAGTCGATGTTATTCGATTGTTACCACCCAAAGTTTATGAGCAAGAAAGCTAGCATAGACCCTTAACGTGAACGAAGTCAACCTCTAAAAAGTCACCACTAGTGTAACCCCTACAGTTAACGTTCTGTAACGATCCATTGTCTGCAATTCTAAAGCAGGTAACCAGCTCTAGTATTATATAAATTATATTTTTTTTTTTTAATATAAATTGGTAAATTGTTTTCAATTCCCCCGAAAATTGTTTTGTTGTTTCATTGGATATAAAATGTGAGAGTTTTCAATGTTAAAGTGACACTTAGGGTTTATCTTTGCACATTTAGTGATAATGTTGTAACTACACTGAGCATATAAGGGCATATAATAAATATAAATCTTTGTTAAATAAATTGTCCCCTCCGATGCACAAAATATATAGTAAGTATATTATTAACATTCTCGGAACGGTGTCACTGTGTAAGTTGACACATATATACATGCAGAACACAAACCATGTAGCAATATTAATTTTGACATAATTTATTTAATCTATGTGTAGGGGAACTGAGCGATATTTCAAAATTTCACTTTACTACAAAGTTAATGACGTACGCGCGACCTCAATTGCATGAAGCATACAGAGTGTTTTTTATATGGGGCAGTATAGGGAAATCTGAAACCATAGAAGACTAGATATACAAGATTATCTTTATTCATTTTTATTGACAACACAAACTTGACTAAAAAATTTACTAAGCCGAAATTGTTTTCACAAACAAAAGACTAAATGGTTCCTAAGACAAGTTCCTTGTGAATTGTATGGTTTCAGATTTCCACATTACCGTCCAATTTAAAAATACACTCTGTATATTTCTCAACAATTTATTTGTAAACAGATTATGTATACAGCGTCTTTATGAGTATCATTTCACTCCTTTGTCCCGCACAACACATTAAAGCAGTAAAGTTACAATAAATGTAGTAAAATTAAATAATAAATAAATAACGCACACACTCAAAACCCCGCACCAGGAAAACCCGGTCCTGTACTTACACCCAAAATCACTATAGGAAATTAATGTAGGTCATACAAATATTTAGCCCGGCTTGGGAATTGAACCCGGTACTCTGCGTGGCAGATTAGCATCGTAACCGTTCAGCCATGGTAGAATACAGTTAGAATACTCTACTTCATACTACGAATATCGCTTACAATGCAACGTTAATTCTTATACATTCAAGCGAACTGTGGGAGGGTTTCAAGACCCACGTTGTTATTTCAGTTATAGTAGTGGCAGAAATAAAACGTTAAATTTTTTTTCTTAGGTTGGCTTATGGTAGGTAGGTAGGTAACGCTCGGATCGGTTACAGCGAAATGAAAGAATACCGCATGACGCGGCAGTTGCACCACTTAGTTGAGCACATTTCAAAACGCTTCAATAAGTCATAATTCATTTCCACCAACACCCTCTTTGATCATATGGCAAAAGCCTTTTATAAAGTCTGAGACAACGACTTACTATATAAGTTGTAGGTATAATCGTCTCGTATTTATAATTGTGTCAAGCGTCTAATTCCACTCTCAAGTTGACGATGTCTTTCTCTCTCCTTATTACAATCGGAGTCCTATACGGGTCTGTATACTGCCTCCTTCTTTTCTCCTTGTATATCTGTTTACTACTCCGCGCACAGTCTTAACCTACATTCCACGGCTTTTCAATCACACACAACACGCCTAGGTCAAACTCAACAAAAGCGCGGAGATCTTCTTCATTTGCCAAAACCCATTGAAAAATACAGGTAAATACTTTGCAAGTACACCTTATGGAAAACTTTAAAATTTAAGACTACGTTAAAACAGTGCACACCTGCGCTCAATTTCCCATGAGCTGTCTCCATCCCTTCGATACGCAGACCAAGTTTTTTAAAGTGAGACATTACACAGCTTGGATCCTATCAAGACCCACGACTGTGTCATCTACGTACAGGCAAACCACGCTAGCAATCACCTTCTGTGTAATTCCAACCTCTATATACATTTAACGCTCCTCACGATTCGAGAAACGAACGTGGAAAATCTACTTTGACCTCTACTGTGAGAACGCGTTTATAGGAATTGTCAACCCAGGGAAGTCCTTAGGAATCGACCCCATCACTCTCGTCATTGTAATGCCGATCAGGACCGCTACCCACAGACACTCTACAATAAGAAAGAAGGGCTTCTCAGTGCATCGGCTACTCGTGTTATCTATAATTCGGGACCGATTACATCCTTTAGTATGCTGTTGTATCACCAGTAGCCTGAACGCCCACCTGGGCGTAATCAAGCTTTTTACAGATGTTAACAGTTTTCAGCTAACACTTATCCGTTGTTATTTCATGTTCTATATGGATTGATTGCCCGTAGAGTCTTTAGTATCGCTATTATCGATACTGATATTGCATTAAATAAAACGTACTGTCCGTCCATAATTTCAATAAGTTTTTTTTTTGGTTATTTGCTAATTACTTACTTACGATGTTGCTGTTCTTGCAAGGCAATAATATTCCAGTTATTAAATCATCGATAGCACAACAGTATTAAAAGTGGCAATTATATCGATAGAAAGTTTGCTATGACATACCAACACTATTGATATTATGGATAATATAGATTGTAGATATACAATCGATATTATCGATAACAATCAATAGTATTAGTCAATTATGCTATCTAATGATACTATCAAAAGACCTATCGGTATTGTTACTAGTTTTCAAGGTCCGTAGTCAAATTGTCGTTAGTTTTTCAACTCAGATCTGTATCTCACAAAATAAATAATAAATGAGTTTTCGAAATTAAAGCACCGAATAAAAATATAAAAAACAAAGTTATTTATTACGTTACCGGCTCATTGTTGATGAAGAAGGAGAGGTTCGCAGCTGGCATTGAGTTTGGGCTGATGCACTCCGCCTTTAGCTTCATGCCGGGTTTGTATCGGCGTTTGATGCCTGTTAAAGTCGGGTCTGAAGTGGGCAGATCTGTGGACAAGTAATCAAATTATCAACTGACCGATATTTGATTCAAAAACACATTTTATTCTGCAAAAATCTGGACTGAGAGTCGAAGTCGTTAAACATTGGCATCGTAATTTTTGTTATTATTTAATAAGTGAAAGGATTTGAATCATAACATTTGAAATATGATATTAACAATGCGACAATTTCGATGTATGAAAATGATGTAATAAATATGGAAGTTCTTTTCAGAATTAGGGAAGAAAGAAATCTTTTGACGCATATTTAGAGAGCAGAAAGGGAAAAATGTTTGGACATAATTTGTTACGTAATGAAGAATTTGTGAGAGTGATAATTGAGGGGAAGATAGAATAGAAAAGAAAGGGAGGAGGACTAAGAATGGCGTATTGTAATAAATTAAGAAGAAGGTGAAAGAGAGTAGCTACGAAGAGGTCAAGGAGATGGCTATGAACCGTGAGGAGTGGAGGAGACTACACCGACAAGAGCCTAACTCATAAACAGGATGATGACAATAACGTAACATGAAGAGGAACTAAGCTAATAAAAGTTAACGTTCAAGATATTTGTAGCGATGTCCAAATACCACAGACAAGAAGAGGACAGAATAGAATCATTTACTTTATATTATCAATGTCACTATATTACAAAAAAGAATGAAAATAATAGAGGAAACACAATGACGTCAAATATAAATAAAATTACAATTTCTTCGAAAGAAATTCCTCCACGTTATAAAATTAATTATGTAATAAAAGTTTTAAGTTGGGTATAAAATATTAATTACAACACGTTTGTAATAAAATATAAATTAGGTAAATTCCAATACGGTCTCTATGAGCTTAATAATTTATCGATCGCATTAGAGGTAATCATGTAACAATACAATAAGTAGAGCAATATTAACAAAATATTCAAACACTGTTCAACACGTGCTGCCGCAACGCGTACATAAATTAATTTACTGCTCTTACAATAAGGTTGATACTGCCAACAACGGCCGCACGTTTACATTGTATCTCAATATTAAGCTCCCGGTTACACGATGCGAAAGTGACCGCCCAGTTACCACGGTTTCACATATATTACTGGCGAATCTTTCTATTTACTATATTATAGCCAATTTCGTAGCAGAATGTTTAATAATAAAACGTTGCTAGGTAACCAATAATGGCAAGTGGAAAGAACATTTTTGTTAATGCTTATTATTTAGGTTAGCTTTGCTATGGTCTGCTCGCTTAAATAGGTAAATAGATAATTGGGTTCTCTAGAAGTAATACCAATTATTGTAAAGCTTACAAAGTACCTATTGATATGTATTATTTATGAATAAAGTAATTGAATAAAGTTTTTGAATTCTATTAATATTACTGCAAAATTTTATTTTATATTAATGTACTACGTAACCCATTCAGCATCAATTCCCGATTCTGAAATTCAATTACTACTCGAATTCGAATGTTTGCAATCTCTCCCTTCAAATAAAAAAATCGTTAGGGCTGACACAGTTTCATAAATAATGAATTACTAATAATTTTTAGGTTACTTTAATATTACATCCTAATGATTCGAAACTTCTATTGAACAAAATTCACCACAGACATGACTGCAAGATTAGCATTATATATATCCGCCACGCTGAGTGAGTGCTGGTTGGAAACTTCACACATTTTCCGACTGTTGTGACGGTTGTGAACCTTCTTCGACGTGCAGGCTGATATAGGCAGTTTTGCAAGAAATATTTTCAATTTTGCCAATTGCGTATTGATGCCGTCACAAAAAATATAAGAGTAAATTCTCAATACTTTATGAAAAATGGAGCGTTTTCGACATACGTGACGCAAATTTTACTTCTTTTTGATTTTAGTAACACAGATGTTAAAGGGTTGTATTTAAAAGTGATAAATAGTAAAAAACAGACACAAATACAATGGTTCACATCTTTATTCGATCGTGACATACTTGTCACAAGTATATAGCTTTTGTGACATAAGTAATGTGAATATCAATATTATCATCATCATCAACCTTTTATACACGTCTTACCGCTGAGCACGGGTTTTCTCTCAGGCGAGTGTTTAGGTCGTAGTCCGGTTTGGGGACTTTACTCGTTTTCCAAGAGTTGTGAACGTTCTTCGACATGCAGGTCTCATCACGATGTTTTCCTTCACCGAAAAGCTCACGGTAAATTTCAAATTAAATTTCGCACACAAATTCCGAGAAACTCAGAATCGCGAGTCCGGATTCGAATCCACGCTCTCTGCTTGAGAGGCGTCAGGTTACCACGGCTATCATGGCTTTTAATAAATTTCAATATGATTAATCGTAATTGAAGTAAGTTGCATTTTCCCGCTTTGTCACCAAAGAGTCGATACTACCTTAGCACGAATTCTAATTTTTCCCGTAATATCAGAATTAATTTTTTTACAAACTAAACTAAAGCCATGAGAAAAATGTATATCGTATAGTACACGTGTACTATTTAGTTTAAAAAAAATCATTAGTATATGTAAAGTACCTATTGAATTCAGCGAATTTCTTTTAAATTTCGAGGTAAGTTTGTGTTTTTTCTATCGTGAAAATTTTTAAGAATCGCGATAGTGAACACTTTATATAGTCAATTTTACTATATTTTTTTTTCAAAGTAATTGATTCAACACTTCCTCTGTTATGCGGAATCGACCAAAGCCATTTGAGGTTATATACACTCTGTCGTATGTATGAAAGAAGATCGACGAAACAGATTTATAAGGCAAGTGTGATCGGGCAAGTTAGTAAGAGCCGGCCAAGGCGGACTTGTCACGACCAAATTGAGGACGTCCTGAAAGGCCAGGTCAAGAGTGCTCTTAACCGAGGAGCGCGTATGAAAGCATTGATGCGTGTTGATGAGGCGAAAAATGGTCAGGACCGTAGCAAGTTGTTGTTGTGTTGACTGTTGTCTCTGCCTACCCCATGTGAAGTTATATATGTTTGAACAGTCGCACAACTGCTTATCCAAGAAAAACATAAAACACTTAAAACACTCCGTAGAGTAATTACTTTTGATTAAATGACGGTGGTGTACTGTGGCCTGTACAACTGTACATTTTGCCTGTGGAAAATCCAAACTGAGCATGAGATGTATCATTAGTGGAAATATAAAGTGTAGAACTCCATTTTGTGAGAAAATTAATCATGTATGTTATTTGATCTCTATATCAACCTGACTAAGTTTCTTAGTGATCTGAGCACTTTTTTTCACTTTAGTAATCCAATAATTTGCCACTATCTTCTTGTTAGATGGATTTTTTGACTTATTCAACTTTAGGCTTGGTGCAAAAATGACCTTCATTGTGTTTAATTTGACCAAACTTACTTACTATACGCAGCAGTAGAACTCCTTGTGAAAATGTTCGTTCTGGAAAGTATCATATAAGTGCCACCTTACCTATTTCTGCCGCCAAGCAGTAATGTGATCATTATTGCGTTCTTGTGTGGAAGGAAAAGGATGCTGGTGAAATTACAGGTACATGGGACTTTTCAATTTATGTCTCAGGGTGACGGGCGCAGGGCAGTGGCTCTCAGATCTTTGAGATTTAAAACTCTGAGTGGCACTGTCAATACAGGCTTGGCATCAGGCGTACGTGGTATTTTTTTGTAAATCGTTTTAATAAGGTAGGTACTCTATATGGCCCGGGCGGCGTCGTGGTGAATGTTCACTGATCCCACGGCGCCGACTCAACCGGCGAGAGGGAAACCCGGGGGGGATTTAGTGGGGTAGGCCTTCCAGTGTGGAGGGAGAGTCCCCACATAACCCCTGAGTCTCCCTGGGCTCAGGGGTATCCATAAAGATTTCCCCCCCGTCAAAAAAAAAAAAAAAAAAAAAGGTACTCTATATGGCGTATTACGGTTTTGATCTTTCCACTAACAATATTATTATTTAGATATAATAGGTAAATGTATTGTGTTACCTAAACAGTAATTTTATGCTAAAGTGACGATCTACCAGCTGTATTATGTATGTACTTATCGTTTCTTACACTCTATATATGACATAAATGTATTAATACTCACCTACAACATACATAAGTCCATGGACCTGAGCTGTTTGAAATGACGGCGCGTCGGCGGACACTTCACATGTGTACCGCCCGTTCGCTACTTCTGTGGCGTTCGTGATGGTAAGCCGCTTTGAGTCCGTCTCGTCTCTCTGTATTTAGAAAATAATAAACTTAACTAAGTAAATTATTATACCAAAGAATTGTACTGTACCAACAATAAGACTTTTGACTAGGGCTTTCATTCTGGGAATCTCAGTCTCGAAAATTTCGAGAATCTCGACAATTTTTTGGGAATTTCGAGACTCGAGACTGATGTTTTCAATCTCGGGAATATCGATAGTTAAGTCAGTTAATTAAAAAGCATTAAAAATATAATAAACCAATAGTCATTTTTATAGTGTATTACTATTTTTTAATTTGTTATGGGATACGGCAACCTGTGTAGTAGAGCTTAGTTTGATCAGTGGAGTTTGAATTAAATAAAAGGGTAGTATTTAACCGCTCACCAAAAAATCAAGTTTTTTCACCACCTAATATGCCGCTTCCCTAACAAAAGTACTGATTGCCCACCAAAATAATAATAATAACGCACACACGCACACACTCAACATAGCCCCGCACTAGGGAAACCCTGTGTCGCGGGTGCCATGGACACACACATAGACAACCACAAATTACACCCAAACTCACGAGAGAAATAATTGTAGGCCATACAACTATTTCTCCCGGCCCGGGAATCGAACCTGGGACCTCTGCGTGGCAGTCCGGCATGGTTACCGTTCGGCTACGGAGGCAGTTATATGTACATAAGTAATATGTACATCAAAAATAATTAATTAAGCACTGCGTACTAAAATTAATGCATAACATTTTATCGTAATGCATATCTAACATCTAAATACATATCTAATATTTCTGGCATACAACAAACGTATAACCACAAATTTTTGACAAAAAACATACATATTTCACTAAAAGGTACACGCCAGCACATCAAGCTACACATTGACGTATCTTGTTCTGTTGCACTAGAGGCGATTTTCGAGCAAAAATGAGTAGTCTGATGTACCGTTGTCCGTACATCAGTCTATCGGAATGAAACAACATTTTATTTGACATAATGATCTAATTGTACATACGCCAGCACATCAAGCTACACATTGACGTATTTTGTTCCGTTGCACTGGAGGCGATTTTCGAACAAAAATGTGTAGTCAGGTATGCCGTCGTCCATACAATTTGTCCAAAACAATACGATCAACAAAAATAAATGAAATTGCCCACAAATATTGCAACAAAGTCTAATGCTTGAAAATCGTAGTATTTTCTTTTTTGTATTTGCAAGTACAAAAAAGAAAATGAGCTACGAAGCTTAAGATAAAAAAAGCAGAAAATATTTAAAAAAAATTAAAATAACTTTTGTTAACCTTTGCCCAGCAGCGGAACATCATAGATTAATATTAATAATTCAATAAAAACTTTTATGGCGTCAGCTGGTGGTACCACATACATGAACCAGATCGCGAGCCCTACAACATGACTGTTTGCATTTATATATTTGCATATAACATATATATATAGTTACATATTTATATTTTTCTAATTTGATAATTTTATCCCAAAATATAATGAAATTAGTGGCATGTGGAGACGAGCAACAGCGAGGTCAAGTTATTCCAATAAAGTTCAGAAAATGTAAAGGACACCTAATTGGTAGTCTGGTTTAACCGCTCACGCGATACATGCAGCCTTAGACGCATACCACACCTACAGGTGCCGGTGATGATTTTATACCGATTTATCGGATATCGAAGTTATAACAGATAAAAGAACTAATATTAATTGCTATTTCGGTAACTACTCTAGCAAACCATAAAGTTTTTAATGCCTGGGTCTGTCATTTAAAAAATATAAACAACTTCAAAAATACGTCACGACAATCGTGTGTGATGTTTGGGCTGGTGATTTCGGTGTTTATTTATTGAAAACATATCGTAAGTAGCGTATTTTAAGTTTACCCTGAATATAAATGTTTATAAACTATACTTTACGGAGTAATTTCATGGTAAACGTTAGATTCACTCAAACGGAATATTATCATATTTATCCAAGTACACCAAAAATTTCATTAGTGCTTTTTAAGTGCAGGATTTGCGGTGTATTACTGCATTTTATTTGAGATGTTTTTGTTGATAGTACGGGGGGTATTTATTTAGCAATTCAGAATAATAATTTTTATTTATAAAAACTTGTATTTAAACTGAATGCTTTTCTAATTTGCAAAACCAAATAGCCGCCATTTTGCGGTAGGAGGAGCGCATCGCGTGAGCGGTTAAGACGACGCACTTAATTTTGAGTCGGTGTAAAATGAAAACAAAAAGTGTTAGAAAATCAGCTATTGTTTTAATAGTGTCCTTTTCTGACTCTTACGTAGTAACGTAAAAAGTAGTTCTATTTAATAGTGGTTGCAATTAATAAAAAAGTGCAAAATGGGATTAGTATACTCTCACACTGTTCTATGGGTAAGAGTAGTTACGCATGTGCGTCGGCAAGAGTACGCAACACCTTTTTTGATAGGATATCGTTTATCGGTTGCACAAATCACCTCCATACTTTTTTGTATGGCTAGCACGATAGGGCGCGACTTGCGCGAGACCGATATAAACTGCGAGATTTCTGTGCGAGAATAGCAGTATGTCGCGCTTTAAGTCGCACTCGCGCAATTCGCGCCCTGTCGTGCTATCCCTACTGGTAATGAGAAGTTTGGCTCGTTATGTATGGGCCTTTGCACGTGGAGACCTGAGAAGAACCTACTTGTAGCACGGGCATACCCGGTACCTACTACAATGCTTTCGGTGCACTTGCAGCCGATATTTCATATTCGCAGCACATGTCTCAGGTCTGCTAAAAAATACTAGGACTGTCGCGAAAAGTTTCAGTTGATTTAGAACGAGGCACAGCGACAGAATTTTTATTCAGACATACTATAGACTGCGCGCGGACTCCTGCAACACATCGAGTTGCGTACCCTTGCACACTTCAGCCATTTCAGAAGAAAACTGCCACTAACCTCATAAGTTGCAAGTAATCAGAATCGTTTGCAGTTAGACCTCTAGACGAGTTTTGAACGGTTTGATACAAAATCAGTTTTCAAAAAATATGCTTAGTTTAGTCTCAGTCACAATTTGAAAATACCAAAAAGATTTAAGCAAATACATAAAAATGTTCAGACTTACGCAGCTTCTTGGTTTTCAATAATTTTTGAACATTTTTCCGCACAACAATCTCCATTTCCTAGCACTACAAAATGACACTGAAGTTAGTTGCGTACTGTAAATAACTTCCCGGCAATTTACATTTTATTGGATGCGACATTTTAGACCAGGCTACTTTATTTATTATACCGACTAGAGAAAGAGCTTAGGCCAATCATGGGTAAAATAAATAAAAACCTCCCTCTAGTATCTTGTGATCTTCGATGTTTTATCCGAGAACCTCACTAATTTTTCATGTTCAAACTCTTGACCTTAAAAAATATTGTTCCGTATTGTGATGAAAAGGCAGCGACAAAATAAAGTATTTGAAAGACGAACGGATAAAACTTTTTTAGGCCGAAAGGATTATGTCAGTTAGGAAAATAGGATAATCTCCGGGGAAAGCGACAAGACTTTCCCGACCCGGGGACCCACATTTAAGAAGGATAATATTCCTTCCGCAAAGGAAATAGGGTCCACAGCTGAGCTATTTTATTAAACGTCTTACTGAAGGCTATTTCCCCGCTAATGTGTTGGGTACAGGTCGACTTAATGGCACACGAGCGATATTTGGGTGTACACTATCTTGGAAATATACGTTCATATACCTTGACTGGCTCTTTAAGGCATAATCCATATTATGTATTTATATTAAATGTGAAACCTCTGTACTTACAGCTGCCTAGTTGTGAAAGATGATAAAACAGAAATGATCGTGTAACATATTACGGACCTGTTATATGTATATGTGTCAGTACGAGTACTATTACGTTTAGAGCAGCAATTTTTTGACAGCCTGTATATAAATAGAAATTCTTAATTTCAGGCATAGACCCTTATAAATTGTTAGTAACATTTTCACTTAAAGTACGTTAATATTTATACATCATAACAACTAGTTATTTAATATACATAAAAAAGATTTGATTTGGCCAACCCAGTACTAGTGTATTGGACTGGTTTCCTGTGTATTGGACTGGTTGGTTAGTGTATTGGTTGGTAACAAACAACAACAATACCCTGCCTACATACATACAGGGCGTCTTACGGCTGGGACATAGATATTCCATGGCATTCAAAGTTCAATTTTTAAAATGTTGCCTGTCTCATCGGGGAATCAAACCGACCAAATGTGAAAAATAAAAATCATATATATTTTTACATTGCCAATCGGACGGGTCAATTAGGAGAATTAATTACTTACAAATAACAACGTGTCTTAATTAAAGGAACACAGTTTTTCTTATTTATTTATTTATTATAGGTATAGGAAAGCCAACATGATGGATAACAACGGTTATAAAGTTAGAAGGTAGATCTCCATACTTATTGGCTAACACAGCGAGTTATTCAGATTCAAGAATGTATGACAATTAATTATCCAATTAAATAGTCCACTAGCAAATTGCGTTATGGTGCGTGGATTAAAAAAATATTGTTCCGAAAACTAATTTTTAAATTGTCCTTTTTTAATTATCTGAAAATTGTGACAAAAATAAGATAAACAACATGAAAAATCATAATCACAGTATTAGACTTTTTGCTTCTTTTTAATTTTAAAATTTAACATGCAGAACATTTCACGCCGTTAACTAAAAATCATTAAAAATGTCACATAGCGCTGTTCGCAAGTGGACGATTCAATTACTCTTTACATTTATAATGACGATTTTGTCTACAGTGAAAAAAGAAAAAGTAAAAATGATATAATTGCTACGTTTGAATAAGATTTTAAATAAATTATGTGATACAAAACAGATCAGTCAGAATTTTGAATAATATATATTTTACATTTAAAAGTAGCTAGCGAGTCATTAAAGATGTCGAGATTCATGAATTTAATGTTGTATTTTTAGATAGCTCTGTTTATTTTATTTTTTTTATAATATCAAGTGACGGAAAGAACAAGTCGTGCGCCTGATGGTTAGCTAAGGCGTGTGTAAGTTTTGTGTATTTATGTGTGACTCTTATATGATAAGAAACGCACATAGTCTAGAGATAAATTAAGAAAAAAATGGCTGGTGTGACTGTTACGTACACGTTTTTTAGAAAAACTTATATTTAATTTTTTTTTTTTTCATAATATGAAGTGACGGGACGAACAAGTCATTTGCGTGGTAATAAGCGACACGCATATCCATAACAGTGCTACTCAGAGCTTTAAATCGCAAAAATCTGTGGGGCACTGCCACTGCGCCCATCATCGTTATCCATAAGTTGACATGTCTCATGTGTCAGTAATTTCACCACATAAACATAAATTTGCCCTAGGGAATCACTGTTTAAATGGAACGTAATTAATGGAACGACCGTGTCGTCTAGGAATTGTAAAGATAATTTTTTGCAAAAGTTGTGGATCTATTGTATTATTAATAATTTTATGTAGGAAGCATAAATCTAACATAATTCTTCGGTTGGACAGAGATATATTGTTGTGTACGTTCAATTATACGTATACGACGGCTTATGTATAATTTTACATCTGTCTAAATCCAAGTCAAAGTCATTAAAATCACAGTCAATAAATATTCATTAATTTCGAAAACATTTAGAAAACGTCAATTTTAAGCGACTGCTCGTTCACTATGCTCATTTCCCTGAGAAGAACAAGCAAGAAGCTCTAGGAATTGCTCTTTTCAAATAAACTTAAATGCTATGGAATACACTTTGAATCATAATTGTGTGGAATCTACACTCTAGTTATCTTTCCATATTTCTTTATCAACACAAAGTCTTCAATTTTGTAATATGACTTTTCTATTAAAAAGTTTTTAATGTAAGTTTTAAACTTAGGTAATGATAATCTTTATATAAATCTTAATATATTCTCCGAAATCTTACTGTAAAAACGTATACAGTTCCCCATAAAAGTGTCGTTTGCCTTGGTTAAACGATATCGTAGTACCATGTTTGGACTTAGCTCTAAGAATATTTTTACGGGCATATAAAATATTTGAGTAAATGTACTGTGATGTCATGATACCTGTTTCCTTAAACATTTCTCCGAGAGAAACCCGAGAACCTAAACGGTGCACAGAACGAATCGCTCGTTTTTGCAATACATCTATGGTTTGTACGATTGCCATTTTACCTCACATGAGAGAAAATCCCGTAGGACATTATACCATGGAAGTAACTAGAGTAAACAAGTCTAGCAGTGCTAACATCGGTAAGCTCACATATTCTGCGGACTGCGTATGCAGTGGAGCTTAATCTGCTGGCCAGGGAAGATAATATATAGGAACCATTGAAGTTTACCATCTAAGACACTCCCAAGAAGACTGCTTTATTAACAAGGGCTAACTTTCTCCGTTTATATGTATGCTTGGACTAGTCGATTTTACGTTAGGTACTTGAAATTTAACACACTTTGTCTTCTTGGTAAACGGTCAAATGAGATAAAAAATGGTCAAGATAAAAATGTCCTAATGAGAGGCAAGATAAAGGTACCTTATATTCGCTTTAGCGTTACTTTTATCAAGAAAGCACTGATATACATTCGGAGCACATAATATTTTTAATTTAATAGTCATTTTCATGCTTACTATTAATTATTAGACGACTTCCGTGGTCGAGTGACGTGTACATTTTCACGGTGTCGCCACCTCCAAGGTCCCGGGTTCGATCACGGCCGGGTTAATGTAGAAAACGAACTTTTCTATGGCGTCTCGGGTCTGGGTGTTTTTGTGGCACCGTCGTTTCCGATTTCCATAACATAAGTGCTTACTTTGCTTACTGTACTTACTTTGGGATCAGAGCAACGTCGGTGATGTTGTCTAATATTTAATAATTTAATGCAAAAAATAACCTCTTGTACAATTCAGCTAAAGATACAAGGTCAACGTATTCATTCATAAGGCACATCCCTCTTTCACACATTCCTCTGACAAGTATGAGGAAGAAACTATAGGGGTTGCTTCTTATTACGACATTTATGAGGAAATATCATTAAGCTGAATCAAATAAATGACAGTCATGGATTTTTGTCATTTAAGTACGCAGAAGCTGTATAATGTTTTTTTGTACAAAGGTGTTTTTAAAAAGTGTGTAATGGAAGATATAATAACAAATAATCTATTTTCACTTTGTATAACAACAACATTTGATATAATTTCAAAGGATATAATCACTGTATGTATATAATCAACAAAAGGTATAACAACAAAATGCATAATTTCAATGTTTATAATAAACTTTCAGTATAATAAACATTGGATGGTGACATAATGAACAAATGGTGTAAGTACTACCAGTGTAATGTATTAAATAATATAACACAGTGTGTTCTACGAATAGTTGAAGCGCGCTATATTACCTTGATAAGATTTTTTAAAAATCATTAAAATGTACTATCGCAATATATAATTTATCTTAATCTAACGTGACCCAAACCCACAGAAGGAGGTCGCACAAATTAAGAAATGCAAACAAAGTCGGTTCGTTCACCATTGCACCTAAACACCACTGGAATTATATTAATAATACATACATTATATTCGGTGAATGTTATATCTGAAACGTTTATAAAATGAACGTTATGCCAACGGTATATTAAATTGAAAGTTATATCAATCGTCTATTATACCCAATGACCTTTGTATCATCATCATCATATATCAAAAAATAAAGAATATGTCAAATGTCTGTATTTCATAAATTAATTATATCTGATGAGCGATATATCGACTAAAAATATGTCGTTTGTTGTCATATATTACGAACCGCACCCGTTTCTAAATAAGAAATTGAATATCAACAGAAAACTTATTACAGAAGACTGTATATTGCTCCTTAAATGTATTCGTGACTTGCGAGATATCTTGTTAATATTATGTCTATTACTATTTTTAACCGACTTCAAAAAGGGAGGAGGTTCCCAATTCGACTGCTTTATTTTTGTGTGTATGTTACGCGATAACTCCGACGTTTATGAACTGATTTCTCTTTTTTATTGAAAAAGGGGTACTTCAGAGGTTCCATTCAAATTTGAAGAAAATGTTTCACCTCTTAGGGTAATAAATTAGGGGATGAATCCGGTTTATTGGATTTCACCCACTTCCTTTAACCGATTTGAATAAAACTTGGCAAATAGATTTAACCGTACAAACTTTGAGGTTATTCATGAAATAAATTACTGCTATTCTGAAAAGGAATTACATTTTCATAAGCGTACTGTGACGCCAGTGTAAGAATGATAAAGTCTGTATACTTTTCTCTCACATGCACTCTGGGGCTTAGTTTGTAAATTGCTTTAACAGCACTCTTTTGCAGGACAAGGATTCTATAAAGTCGGCTACATATTCCCAAAGCAATTGCCCCAGGAACATTAGCCGTTTTTTTTTTGGGTAAGAAAGTTCGAAATGTCACATGCCTTGAGCACGGAGCCATTGGTGTGCGTATTCTACTCGTGTTTCACGGTCTTCTATTTGTAACGGTTTCAAATGAAATACAGTTGTTCATTTGTTTTTGGGAACACACGCAAATGCAATATACGGAAGCAAATTAAACTCAGAAGGAGAGAGCAAACGACACAGAATACATTAATATCGGCTGTAGCGGAATGCTGCAATAATTACGATACATTACAATAATTACGCTTATGAGTATGATATAAGTAAATGAAACTGTCCGTTTTACAGGTTGTAATTATTGATTTACTATTCTCATTGCATAAAACATATAGTTTAGTAACGGAATAAACTAATGCTGAATAGAAGCAACAGAGCTCCTTGTTAAAGAGTTCGTCCAGCTAAGCACTGCCATCTTTTTTGCCGCAAAGCAGTAATGTGAATATTACTGCGTTCCGGTTTGGAATAGTAAAGGTGAAATTACAGGCACATGGGACTTGTCAACTTATGCCTCAGGGTGACGGGCGCAGTGGCAGTGCCCTTCAGATCTTTGATATTTAAAGCTCTGAGTGGCACTGCAACAGTTATTAATATGCGTGACGCTTACTACCAGGCAAATGACTTGTTCGTCCCGTCACTTGATATTATGAAAAAAAATTAAATATAAGCTTTTCTAAAAAACGTGTACGTAAGTGATTACAGTCAAACCAGCCAATTTTTTCTTAATTTATTTCTAGACTATGTGCGTTTCTTATCATACGAGTATAAGAGACATACATATATACACAAAACTATAAAATTGATATTCGATCATTCCCAGGAAACAAATAATGCACAAGCGATTACACAAAAGAAAATCTGGCACGCAAGGATACGCCTACTTGCTGATCCGTACATTGTTATCTCTTCTTCATTGCTTTATCTAGGGCAGGAAAGTCGTTGTGTAAGTTCCCCCTAACACCCTCTGTTCCCCTTCTTCGTGTTTTCATACACGCTCTTGTACACTCGAACATCTTCAATCTGTAATACGGTATCGTCACGTTTAATTAAGCCATCGAGAGTTTCTCTATAATACTTACACAAGTACTACGATATGTTCATACTCCTCGATTTTCAGACAGAATCCGGAATGTCAAAGCTCTGCTCAGCTAATGTAAACCTCCATTTCTTTACCGTTGCTTAGGAATGATATTGCCTTTCTAAATACTTGATGTGGTTTTCTTAGATTTAAAGCTTTTATTATACGTATATTATTATCACTTACTCGTAAACAATGTCATGATATGCAGGCAAAGTCGACAATAATATACTAAGTTGTGCCCACGGGCTTTTTCATTATGTTATTGCCCTATGGATTTTTGATTCAAGATTAAGCAAAAAGTTTTTATGCTCGAAGAATCTGAACGTATATTTCGCATGAACTTGAAGTATAATAAAAACTAAACATTTGAAATTTATGCTGTATTTTAGTATTATTAGAATTTAGAAATTATTAATTAATATCTAATGCATTGTGGCTGCATGCGTCTGTGCCTTTTATGACATTTTAGTTCGAGTTGTACCATCTATAAAAGAATAGCTGGTTTAAAAAAACATAGAAATGAATTATTAAAAAAATAATAGAATAAAATGAGTTTATTTCAGATAACACAAAGATCCATAGAATGTTAGTAATATAAAACTTACATACCTAACTATGTCAGTATTACAAAAACTTATTTATCTATGTTAGTATTATAAAACTTAAATAACTATATTATTACGTAAACTTAAATTCATAGAGGACCAGTGCCTTAAGAAACCACTGTCCCATCTTTCAGCCACAACGCTCAGTAGTCTGTGACGGCTGGCGCGTAACCTGCGCATTGACGCTGCGCAGCGCTTACGCAACATCCACAGAAACCATTTTTGTTTATTCAATAACCATTATTGTTGTATCTTTTCCTCGCAAATGTGATGCAAAATCGTAAAAATGACAAGCCTCAAGTCATTAAAAAGCTTTCATTAGTAATTTCTTATTTTTACCGCCATTAATACATAATGTACCAATGTATTGTATTTATAACATTACATACGTTGCCCTGATCCCAAAGTAAGTAAGTAAAGCACTAGTGTTATGAAAATCGAAAAGAACGACTGTACCGCAAACACCCAGAAATAATATAGAAAACTTGGTTTTTCCACATTAACCCTCAGAGATGATGACACTCACAGACTTCGGATTACGTTACATTCTAGATCTGTGGTGACATCATGAAAAGCGGTGTGCAAACCACGTAAAAAAAAGATTAATCAAATGTAATTAGTTGAAAAATACTTTTTGAAATGTAAATAAATACGAGTCTAAGTTTGGGCAATTTGCTATTATAGGATTTTGAATATAATAACGGTGCGTTTCGGAACTTCTAAATTGTGTAACAAAATCACCACAGTGTATATAAAATGTTATTTATCTCAATCAGACAAGATCTAAAACGTTCAATATATTTGCTGGCTAGAAATTACACTTTCATTTTCTTTTAACAAGTGTTGGAAAGTGGGCTGGATGCAGATGGCGCGACTCCATACCAACTGCACATTGGATGCTCGCCAGCTTTACTAGTTCTGATGCGGTCCCGGTTTCTATGCAACTGAAATGGAGCTCGTTTGACTACATCCTAAAAGGACTTTGGCCGAGGTGATGTATTGCGTTGCGACCACGGATGGTTGCAACTAACACAGGTTTGTATTTGAATTTCAGAAACATACACCGTTGAGTTAGACCAGATTTTCACATATTCGGAATCTTCTCGTTTTGAACAAAGGAGAATACCCGTACCTATATGTTCGTCCAAGTTCCATATTGAAATATACATTGTAACCCGTCTTCGTTAACATTCATTCATTCATCAACTTCGTTAGAAGCTTAATTAACTCCATTGGACCGCAAATGAGTGGCTTATTGTTTCATTGTACAAACAATACATATCAGATGTATTGAATTCATTTCCTACCCTTGTTGTAATAGAACCTTATATGATAATACGTCAGAAGTGCTTCCGAACTACATGGCACAAAATATGAACGTGTGAAATTTTATAATGAGGTTTTTTTTTGTAATATCAAGTGACAGGACGAACAAGTGGTGAGCCTGATGGTAAGCTACACGCCTGTCCATTTGCAGTGCCACTCAGAGCGTTAAATCGCAAAGATCTGAGGGGCACTGCCACTGCGGCCGTCACCCTGAGACATAAGTTAACAAGTTCCATGTGCCTGTAATTTCACAGGCACACTTACCGTTCATAACCAGAACAAAGTAATGGTAACATTACTGCTTGGCGGCAGAAATAGGTAAGGTGGCAGTACTTCACTGGACGAACTCTGTCACAAGGAGCTCTACTGCTACTAAATATTATTTGATCCTCAAAGTATAATCAATCTATTGTAAATGTTCACTTTTTTAAATAAACTATATTTTTTTATATTTCATATATGTATACATTAATTACTCCGTCTGGGTTAGTTGATCTACGGATAAATTATAAATGAACTGCTTTCAAGGTAACACTATTGTTCGCGCTTCTATTCTTACGGTGGTTCCTTGCATGTGATGAAAACTGCGTGAATTGTGCCTTATATATTATTATAATTTCGAAGAAAATACAAAAATAGTGCCACGATTTTGCGAGCGTTATGGCAAACGTAAAACGTATAAATTTAAAAACGTATACAGTTCAAAAAACGGTAATTAAATGTTGCCGTAGTAAAAAAAATATATTTTCAAACGCCATCTGGTGAGATGCTTGAACATGTCCCGGCCTTGAAAGCATCAGCTTTCGAAAAAAAAGTCTTGAACTAGCCGTCGAATAGTGGGCAGATCTTGCTGTAGGCGCATCTCACGATGCCCGACGCCGTGCGAATGTCGGCCACTCTGGTCACTCCGTCCGAACCAGGGATAATCTTCTCTATGCTCCCGAGATGCCACTTGAAGGGTGGAAGGTTGTCGTCTTTGATAATGACGAGCATATCTGAGTTCAATGGTAGCGCGTCCTTCTTCCTTATGGTCCGTGTTTGGAGCTCGGACAAGTACTCCTTCGCCCAACGAGCCCAGAAGTGTTGACGAATCTGCTCCACTCGTTGGTAGCGGGTAAGCCGGTCTGCGGGTACGTTGGTGAGGTCGTCACAGGCAGGCGCAGTAAGTGAGCTGGACTTAAAAGTGAGAAACCGTGCGGACCTGCAGACATAGGACTTATAGGACGGGAGTTAAGGACAGCCTCTATTTGTGTCAACACCGTGCTAAACTCCTCAAAGATTAGATGTGCGTTACCTATGACGCGTCTCAAATGATATTTGCAGGATTTTACACCTGTCTCCCACAGACCATCAAAATGGGGAGCGTAAGGTGGAATAAACGAAAATTGTATACTTTGTCTGATTGTATATTGTAATATTTCAGATTTCAGCAGGTTTGCCGCGCCTAGAAATTAAGCGTTTTAGTGCTGATAAGTGTGCATCGGTGGACAAGTTACTGACAAGTTCTAAATGCATTGTGCGTGTAGTGAAACATATAAAGATGCACACATAGCATTTTGTTGTTCTAGCACCCCTACCTTTCCGATTTAATAAGAGCATTGGCCCGGCGTAATCCACCCCGTCACGCTTAAAAGGAAAACCAGAATCAAGGCGTTCCCTAGGCAAGTTCCTCATTAGAAGAGCCGCAATTCTGCATCTTAAACGATTACAGGTTATACAATCGTGCATCACCGCCCTTGCCAGGTTTCTACCACTGATAGGCCACCACATCTCTCGTATATTGTACATAAGTGCCTGTGGGCCCGCGTGCAGCAATTACATGTGCTCATGTCGAAAAAGCAACAAAGAGATTCGATGTTTGGATGAGATAAGAATCGGATGTTTCTTGTCTAGTGCAAAAACAGGTGATTTACAGATGCGACCACTAACACGAATAAACCCATTTTCATCGACAAATAAATTTAATTTTGACAAGTTGTGTGTGTTAGGTAGTCTCGTCTTTTCGGAGCAATTTATATTCACTTGGGAACGACTCCAATTGAGCTCACCTAGCTAACGTCAGATCGGACAATCTCAATTCATCCACAGTGACAACGCCTGATCGCTCGTTACCTTATCGCGCGTGTAATAAATAAAACGGTGTAAATACGCACTATGTCTCATGCGGTTTAACTGAGAATATCTGAAAAATGGATTTCCGTTGAATGATGATTCACGACTGTCCTCGATCACGAAGGTATGCGTTGCACCATTCTTTAATTCCGGCAAATCGCCATGCGTGTCTTCTGGGTACTTCACGGGTGTGTCACTACACATAAAATTAGATTGACGCAAGAAACATGGGCCTTCCCACCATAAATTAGAAGATGAAAGGTCTTCCAGGCGAACCCCGCGAGAAAATAAGTCATCTGGATTCTCCTTGCCACTTATGTGACGCCATCGAAGTTCTCCCGCCAAAAATTTGTACAAACGTTTTTTGTAAATTAGGTGACATGTGTAACCAGCCTAATACGAATATAATTCCATAACATAACGTTATCGAAGTGACGCTGAAGTGCTTTATGTACTTTGTCGTATAGTCGCGCACGTAGTAAAGCACCACATAACTCCAGCCGCGGAATACTGACAGGTTTCAAAGGAGCAACCTTAGCCTTGGAACATAACAATCTTACTAATACAGCATCGTTGTTTCTAATTGTGCGATCGTAAATATAAGCGCCGTACGCTGTCTGTGTCGCATCTCATAGTCTGTGTGCGTGTGACCAATCTGAGGCAATTCCTTCGGCTCCCAAAACTGTAGCAACCGTGAGTTGATAGAATGGGTAAAATTACACAAAGATCTCTCATTAATGCGCGTATTAAAATCAATAGGCCCGGAGGCTTTCCAGCCTAATTTAGTGTTTTGTAACAAAGGTCCATTTGGCAACCTTAGTTTACCTTCGCGAGAAAGGTCCCAGAATATATCAGAGCCTATCAGCATATCAATATTCTGCGACTCGTAGTAAAGCGGATCGGCTAGCTGTATGTTGTACGGAATAGAAAACCGTGCGTATTGTTTATATGCAGCTGCCGGCAGACTAGATGTTATGTACGGCAACACAAAACATCTAACTTGCGTTGAGTAGGTACCTATTTTCGATTTTATTTCAATATCACAGATTTGCGTAGACTGTGTTATTGAATTACCTACACCTCGAATTTCGTTAGTGGACTGTATACAAGTTGCATCTAACAAATCTCGTTAAGGTTTCAAAATAAAACAGTGTTGGCTGCCACAATCGAGGAGCGCTCGTACGAGATGATAATTGTGTTGTTTATCGGTCACCTCGACCAAAGTAGTCGATAATAACACCGGGCTCATACGCGCAACAGATTGATGTGAAGATCGTTCATTGTCTATGCGTGTATTGTTTGCCTGTGACGAAGGAATTTGCACGGGGAAGGTGTCCGTGCGAGCATGCGCGGGCGGGGGTGTCACAGCAGGACCGGTTCATGAGTTTCGTCGCAGGCTGAGTGGAGCGCTACTGTTTGTATGTAACTAGACGTGGCGTTATGAATTAGTGTGTTATGTTTTTTGTTGCATTTTCGACACGGCCAAACTTACATATGTCCAGAGTATGCCCGGAACGTAAACAGTTTTCACACATTTATTAGGTTTTATAAATTTAAGTTTAGTGTCTAAATCTGAATCTAAAAATCATTGGCACGAGTACAATGCGTGATCGGGTTTGCACATAATGCACGATAGTTTGATAGGAGTGAGATGACTCTGCTGTGGCTTATTGGTGGAAACATTGCAGTGCAGTTTGTTATGTGATGTTATTGTTTTGCGTAATCGCGCTGTGCTTTTTGTGGTCATGGATGAATAAATATGAATAATAAATAAAGTTGTGCGAAACTTGCAACGTTTCCAACATATCAGCCCGGCTCCGAGATCCGAGATCGTCCACTTTTAGGCCAGATTCAGTGTCACTATGATTGCGTAAAGTGAATTAAAATTACTCCCACTCGCGATCGGTTATTTCATCCAGCTTTGAGGTTATAAAAAAAAAGTTATTAGTCTCCCAGTACTCAGTAGGTTTGCCTAGTATCTCTAGCGCACGTAAATTCTTTAGCACAGTGTCTACGAGACGTCTAAGCAGTTGAGGTGATTCGCTAGAAACTCTCTGCATTGTAAATAGTGCTTTAACATGATTAGGAACCAATATATTACTATTGTTGTATCTATTGAGCAGCAACTCCCATGCTACGGAATAGTTACTGGCTGGGAATTCTAAAGAATCAATTGCCAACTCTGCACTCCCCTTCAACGACCATTTCAAGTAGTGAAATTTTTGGATGTCACTAATTTCCTTGGATTTATGCACTAAGGACAAAAAAGTGTCTCTGAACTCGAGCCAATGTTCATACGCACCGTCAAATGTAGGCATACATTTAGTGGGCAATTTAATAGATTGTAATTTATTATTACTACACTCGTTTAAACTGTTACTAGAAATAAGAAGGCGCTCCGCTGTAGAAAGTGCACCGTAATAGCTATCCTCAAACAATTCTCGTTGGGTTAATTGTTCATCTAAATCGCAATCGCGGACGATTTTTTTCGATTTGTGCTTGAAGATCGTTAAATTCAGCGAATAATCTAATAGCACCTTCTGCACGTAACCGTAAATCAATGTGTTTTTGCTCAGACAACTGCTCACCTAAAATGTTATTGATATAATTAGATAACTTAAGTCAGTCTGCCTTTGATGATGCCGCGTGACTCCGTAAGCAGATTACTATCGGTTTCGCTTTTTGCAACGGCTCTCAAGGGAGACTTATCGCGGGCTGTAGTCTAAGTAATCTGTTCTAAGCTCATTCTAGTGATATGTAAAAGGACTTACGGTTTTTTAATGACCTTTGAAGTCAGTCCATGCTAGCTGCGCCAAGAAGCTGACGACAAAACGGTGTCACAAAAATGAGTCGGAGGGAATGGGGTTAGGGAGGATGGTTGGCCGTACCGAAATGTGCGATTTTCGATGATGTAGGTCAAATGCTGATCCTCCAACGCCTTAACCTCGCTCCGGTCGTCTCTCTGGAATCTCTTCTTGAATTTATTAGGCCGAAATCCCTCTGCGGTCGCGCTGCCCACGTAGAAGTCCAAAGGTCATTGAGTTGAATTTTGCTTTTTATTTAGCTCTGAAGGTCCAACCGCTATGTTTGCGCTTCTATTCTTACGGAGGTTCCTTGGATGTAATGAAAACTGCGTGAATTATGCCTTATATATTATAATTTCGAAAAAAAAAATACAAAAATAGTGCCACGATTTTGCGAGCGTTATAGTAAACGTAAAACGTATAAATTTAAAAACGGATACAGTTCAAAAAACGGCAATTGAATGTTGCCATAGTAAAAAAAATATATTTTGAAACGCCATCTGGTGAGATGCTTGAACAACTAATATTCGGTCATTCTCAAAGTCGGTGTTCCCAGCCTAATTACCGTAGCCATTACTTATATAATCAACTATACTAATATAATCAACACTTAATTAGTTTTAATAACAAGTATCTAAATTTTATTTTTAAAGCTCATTTGTCAAGTGTGTTAGGGCCTCAAACCCAACATAAAACTTTCAAAGTTAATTTATAGAAACCAAAAAATTTTTGCGTAGCATTTATCGATTGATTTAATTTATTTTATATCTCAGAGAAAAAGGATCAATCATTATAATAGATGACCGTTTAGCTTTTTTTGCCTGCTGTTTTTGCAAATTTAAAAGGATCATTTAAATACATGACCTTTATGATTGATTTTATATTTAAGCATAAAAAGTGACAGACTAATTTTGTTCGAAGAATCTTTAAGCCTATTTCCTGAAAAGTTGTCATTATGCAGATGGGGCCTTATTACGCCATGGGTTGGATTTGCTGTTTTATCTACTTTTAAATTTGAGCTAACGTCAAAACTTATTTTTAAAGACACAGGATGATTCCCAACAGATAGTAATCTGTTTCTATCGTAGAGTCCAAGGTTGCTTAGACAGCGTGTAAGTATTACAGAAAACTTAATAGCGTACTTCGTAAAATAAACTTTGTGTATTATTTATACTGCACTGATGCATTTTATCTGATTCTCCTTTTAATTCAAGTAACATATCATGTTGCTTTCTTTACTGGTATATATTATACAATTTTATAACAATCATAGAATTAGAAATCACCAGTGGGTCTTCCCCAGTGGGTTTAATCCAATCAAATTTTCTAGCAATGCTTTCGGAAGAATAAGTCTTAGTTCTGGAGTTTCATTAATTTAACAACAGCAAAGCAATAAATCTGTTCTAAACTCATTGGAGCTAGTTGTTAGTGGAGTGCGCAAAAAGGGCATGTCTTTAACCATGTCTGGCGTACCCTGGGCAACCGTCGACAAGTATGTTACCGACGTAACATACTCCCCAAGCAGCACACCCATATCTAAATATATACTATAAGACATCTAATAGAATTTAATTCGATTGAATATTTTAAGAGTTCAAATTCCCTCAAGATATCTTAAAGAAGGTTTCTAGATAATTTAAAATAAAAGTGGGCACAACTTTATTAATAGATCACAAGAGTGCTTTGAGAAACTATCTGTAGGTAGTGTTAAGAGTCATTCTTATCTTTTTTCTGAAGTAACCCTTCTAGAATGCTACAAGACCATTTGTAGAATGTAGACAGTTTTTATTTAGTCTTGTAGATAGTTCTTAGATAATTTATAGTCTATGATAGTTTTCTTAGTAATGCTATTTTAAAACCAAAATACTAAAGCGTTACAAACACAGGACGCAATCTCTTAATATTAATAGACTTCATGTTTAATGGCTCACAAAATATAAACTATCTAAATTGCAACATGGCGAAATTAGATATAATATTTCTGACTTTTTCGCGCAATGTTTTTTTTTTTTTTTTTTTTATACCTGACAGGCAAATGACTCCACTCCACCTGATGTTAAGTGGAAAGTGGTATCCAAACGCGAAGGAACCTAGTGCAGCGATGGAATCCTCACTGCACTAGCCGCCTCCACCCTGCCTGCCTACAATATGCCTCTTCACGCCTCGTTTGAAGGACCCCATATCATAAGAGGGAGGGAAGACATGTGCCGGAAGGGAGTTCCATTTGTCAACCGTGCGGCAGAGAAAGGAGCCACCGAACCTTTTAGTACGCGATGGAATGCGGCAGGTAGTGAACCGGTGACTACGAAGGCCAGCACGCGTGCTTCTGAGCAGGAACGGGGAAGGGGGGATGAGGTTGAACAGCTCCTCAGAGCACTCACCATGGTACATGCGGTAAAAGGCGCTAAACGATGCAACATCTCTACGCAGTTGCAGAGGTTCAAGGCGTGATGAGACCTCTTCGTCGCCTATAATTCGAGTAGCACGACGCTGTAATTTATCCAAGGCATCGAGTAGGTACTTGGCGGAGCCGTCCCACAAGCGCGAACAATACTCAACGCAAGACCGGACCTGTGTTTTGTACAGCAGGCATAACTGGTCCGGCGTGAAAAAACGTCGCACCTTGTTCAGGACTCCGAGTTTCCGTGAGGCTGTTTTGATCACAGATTCGATGTAGCTCCTTGGATTCAAATCACAGCAGATTTCCATACCGAGCAAGGTGAAACTGCTCCGAGGTGAAAGTGCTGTGCTCATCAGAGAAGGCATGGGAAGGAACGGCGACAATTTTGTTGTTAACGCGCAAACCTGTGTTTTCTTGGCGTTGAACTCAACAAGATTACTGGATCCCCATGCAGATATGAGGTCCAATATCCTATTGAGCTCAACGACAAGATCAGATCGCTCTCTGTCAGTATCGGCGCGCCCAGCTGCGGGGAATCCATGATATCCCTCATGAACAGTGCTATCATCTGCATAACAATGAATATTCCCAAGTGGAAGCATATCATTGATATGCAGAAGGAAAAGCGTGGGAGATAGAACGGATCCCTGCGGTACGAACGTTCACATTCACGAACCTCGAAATGCTGCCGTCAGAAACGACGCGAATTCTCCGCTCACGAAGGAAATCGGCAATCCAGCTGCATAACTGGGCTGGCAAACCGTACGCCGGGAGCTTGGAGAGAAGAGCTTTGTGCCAGACCCGATCGAACGCTTTGGCTATATCGAGGCTAACAGCCAACGATTCGCCACGTTTGTCTATAGCCTCACCCCAAATATGCGATAAGTACGCTAGAAGGTCACCCGTTGATCGTTTCGGACGAAACCCATACTGCCGATCATTAATTATGGAGTGATCTTCTAGGTATTGGGTCAGTTGTTTATTAAGGATCCGCTCTAAAACCTTGCAGATTATGGAAGTAATGGCTATGGGACGGTAATTATGCGGGTCTGATCGGTCGCCTTTTTTGGGAACTGGTTGCACATTAGCCTCTCTCCAAGAGTCCGGCACACGACCTGAAGAGAGCGACAGACGATACAGTCGCGTTAGCACGGGAGTCAACTCAGCTGCGCAATTCCTAAGTACAATCGCTGGGATACCATCAGGACCACTAGCTTTCCGGACGTCGAGAGACTGCAGCTGCGTACGCACATCGCATTGTCTGATACGAATATCAGACATCGTGTAGCCACAGTGAGGTAGAGTTGGTGGCTGTGCGTTACAGTCGTCGAGACAGGAGCTAGCCGCAAACAGATTTGCCAAGAGGTCGGCTTTATCTTGCGGCTTGTGGGCTAGATTGCCGTCAGAATATCTCAGCGGTGGCAGCGAGGGCTGGCAGAAGTTCGACGCAACGGCTCTGGCCAGACGCCAGTAGCTACGACTACCTGTGGGATGCGTCAAGAGTTCTTGGCCAACTCGTGCGACGCGCTGAGCATCCGCTCTGATGTACGCTCTTTTGCAAGACCTGATGGCATTATTGTAGGCTGTTTTAAGTGAGTTCGTATTGGGATCGTCTGAAGCTAGACCCCTGATCCAAGCGCGGTATTCAGTCTGTTTGTTCTCAACAGCCACAGCACACTCGCGGTTGAACCAGCGGTTGCGCCTCCCTTTACTGACGAGATCCGAATGCGGGATGTAGTATTCCATCCCGATTAAGATCTCATCAGCAACGGCAGTCGCGCTAGCTGTTGGATCCACCTCACTAAAACAGCGCTGCCGCCAGGGAACGGATGCAAAATAGTCCCGCATACCGTCCCAATCTGCCGACGCATAATGCCAAATGCGACGTTT
Source organism: Hyposmocoma kahamanoa (assembly GCF_003589595.1). Taxonomy (NCBI): domain Eukaryota; kingdom Metazoa; phylum Arthropoda; class Insecta; order Lepidoptera; family Cosmopterigidae; genus Hyposmocoma; species Hyposmocoma kahamanoa. The sequence continues at coordinate 11,671,819 of NW_020653726.1, forward strand.
AGCCACAGTAGGTGGTGGTGGCAGTAACGTTGCCACTTTAGTGGATATCAAGCAGTGATCCGAAGTGCCCAGAGGGGCTTGGACCACCACCCGATATCCAGCCGGGCGAGACGTCAGCAGAAGGTCCAACAAAGAGGGCGCGTCACCAACCCTATCTGGAATCCGGGTGGGCTGATTCACCAGTTGGGTTAAATCGTGTGTGAGAGCGAATGTGTGGGCAGTTCTTCCAGCATGGTCAGTTTTAGAGGAACTTAACCACGACTCGTGGTGAGCATTGAAGTCCCCTAAAAACACCAATTCCGCTGTAGGAAACTGCGCCTGCGCGTCATCTGCCGCCCGAGTAAGGTGGTCCATGAGACGAGTTGTCTCCATGTCGCCGTGGTGGGATCTGTAGAGGCACATGTAGACACGGCAATGACTGCCCAGGTCAACATGTACCCCAAGGATGGAGAAGGAGGGGTCCTCCAAATGACGCAGACGGCGACAGCAAACATCTGCCCGGACAAACAAGCAGACCCCAGCTTTCG
>NW_020653726.1:11677345-11702615 GCF_003589595.1 Hyposmocoma kahamanoa
ATATTTAAGCATAAAAAGTGACAGACTAATTTTGTTCGAAGAATCTTTAAGCCTATTTCCTGAAAAGTTGTCATTATGCAGATGGGGCCTTATTACGCCATGGGTTGGATTTGCCGTTTTATCTACTTTTAAATTTGAGCAAACGTCAAAACTTATTTTTAAACACACAAGATGATTCCCAACAGATAGTAATCTGTTTCTATCGTAGAGTCCAAGGTTGCTTAGACAGCGTGTAAGTATTACAGAAAACTTAATAGCGTACTTCGTAAAATAAACTTTGTGTATTATTTATACTGCACTGATGCATTTTATCTGATTCTCCTTTTAATTCAAGTAACATATCATGTTGCTTTCTTTACTGGTATATATTATACAATTTTATAACAATCATAGAATTAGAAATCACCAGTTTCTTCCCCAGTGGGTTTAATCCAATCAAATTTTCTAGCAATGCTTTCGGAAGAATAAGTCATAGTTCTGGAGTTTCAATAATTTAACAACAGCAAAGCAATAAATTTGTTCTAAACTCATTGGAGCTAGTTGTTAGTGGAGTGCGCAAAAAGGGCATGTCTTTAACCATGTCTGGCGTACCCTGGGCAACCGTCGGCAAGTATGTTACCGACGTAACATACTCGCCGACTGTTGCCCAGGGTTGAAAAATATGTTTCAGAGATTGTCACGATAGAGTGGCATAAATGTTCTCAACTTTGGTTCATTCGTATGAAAAAGTGCATTAACGCTAACGGAGACTATTTTGAGAAACAATAAATTCATTTCTGACCATTTATAGTATTTTTTTCTTACTCATTCCAGAAACTTATAGTGCGCCCCACGTATGTAACACACAGGTGGTAAAAATTCGAAAATTGAGACATTGAAGCACTCTGCCTTTGGCTTCGGACTTCTCATAGAATTTATTTTTTACCGCCCTTAATACACAATGTATTAATAAAATGCTAATACAATGCTTATGGTGGCTCATCACACGTGCAAATTATCATACTGTTAACGAAAAATGGACTGAAAGATTTATTACACCAGACGTTCACTGCGAAGTATGTACCAACTCGTTTCAACACAACACCCTCGTAATTAACTCTTGTTACGAACGTGTCATAAAATTTTAGTGGGCGATTCGCATAAGAGTTAAATGAATGGCTACTAATAAAATGCAAAGGGTGTCATACTTTTATGTGGTGCAAAATTGTAAATTGAGTTCTTGGTTTTTCACGATTCCTATACATTGGAAATGAGACATTTTTTGTTACACATGGCGGTTTTTAGCAGCGATGCAAACGCGATGCGATAGCGATGCAGTCGCTAATAGTCTACCTTTAGCGATCCAAACGCGATGCAAGTTCGCGACTGCACTGACACAAACGCGCGATTGCATCGCTGCTAAAAGTCGGCGTGTGCCACTATAAATTGCGTCCCACTGGGCACAGGTCTCCTCTCAAGTGAGGGTTTAGGCCGTAGTCCACCATGCTGGTCCAGTGCGGGTTGGGGATTTTACAGCGTTTCCCGAGGGTTGTGAACCTTCTTCGACGTACTAGTTTCGTCCCGATGTTTTCCCTTAATTAAATCGCATATAAATTCCGAGAAACTCAGAGGTGCGACCGGATTCGAACACACAGCCTTTGCAGAGGTGGTAGGTCCAACCATTAGGCTAACACGGTTTAAACGGCCACAGTTGACTGATTGTGAATTGTTTGACAGAAACGAGATTATCGCTCACATTGGTACTTAGAGTTTCTAAAATTATAATAAAATTAAGATGCACATCCGAGCGTGTCCCAATGTATTTATTAGTTTTTCAAGTCAAGTTGTAACCAATCCCAAACTTCAGAATTATTTTTCAATTCTTAGCAAACGTTACTACTTTCATGATTACCCATATATTCTGCCCTCGGAACGAAAAAGGGCACAACTGTCGTATAAAGTATGCATAGTTGTGCTTTTTTTCGTTACGAGGGCAGTATTCTGCATCAGAGTTTTGCTAAATTTCTAATTTCTATTTATTCAGTGTACCCTTTCTAATTATTATTTTTTGTATAGTAAAACTTATAGTGGCTGCTATTTGAATAATAACTCAATGCTTATACTGTTGATAATATTTTTCAGAATATTCTTCTATCAAGTGTCTATCGAGTTGGTACCGAAATGGTAACAAAGTTTTTCATAATAAATATGATTAATTCATTATTTATGGTCTCTGAAACATTCGGTTTAATTTCTCGTGTAAATTAACACTGGTGCGCGCGGCAGATTAACAGTTTAATATGTTCACTTCATGTTTACTGACGTTTTAGCTAGTAATGTGTTTTGTAGAAATACATATATACACATATGCCCTCAATACACTACTCATAAATTAGAATATTAAGTAAAGCATACTTTGTTCTAAAGAAAATTAATTATATTACATTAAATTAATTACGCACGCACGCACGCACGCACACACACACGCACGCACGCACGCACATAAACACAATCGGAAAATACTTCACTCCACGCTTAAAGGCCAATCTTTGTTTATTTTCTTTGTTGTACTATCTTTTTAATTATTTAGTTTTGTTGTTGGTTATTATTAGAGATGAAACGGATATCCGGTAACTATCCGGTATCCGACCTATCCAAACTATTTTTACTATCTGGCCGGATACCGGATAGTAGAACAATATCCGGTTAGATATCGGATGTTTAAAACTGAGAAAAAATCATAATCAGTACACCAAATAAATTGATTTATTGATTAAAGATTATAGTATAGAATAAACAGCAACTGAAAGAACTATGAAGTTAGATAATGTTATCTCTAAATTTAGTACTTAAATTTCAATAAAGGCAAATTATGGTGGATGAGGTTGTTCTGCATTAAGTGACAAAAGTTTTTCATAGACGAGACCAGCTTCTGAGGATAGTTTCTCACTATAAACTCTTGCAAACTTTGTTAAATTTTAAGTACTACTTGTTATTGCCAGACGGCCAAATGAAAGGATCGCGATCACAATCGATTTGAACTGGCTACATATAATAATCAAATACAATGTGTGAATACAACTATGATGAAACTTGTTTGTAGATTAAACTTTTTTTTGGCAAATCTGGTATCAATGCTTAGAATTAGATCACAAATTAATGAAATTGAAACAAAACGTATCAAGTGCTAGGCTTATACTTATAAGACCTGGAAGTTTTAATACAGCCAAAGAATGTGTAATTGTATATTTTCCTTCTCTACCGCAAGAAATTTGCATTCGGCATAACAAACAACAGCACTGACATTAAAATATTGCCGAGTTTGCGATTTTTTTTACTGTTAACATTTTTCTGTTATGTATTATCGAATAAATAATTCGTTTTTATAAAAATCAAGTGACCATAACAAATCAAATCGTCAATGTGAAAGTGCAATCATTCACTAATCAATCAGTCACGGCGATGCGCGCTGTTAACTGGTCGTGATATGTTTACGGCAGTGGGTCAGATATCCGGCGGCCGCGCCCTAGGTGCTCGCCGGATATCCGGTATCCGGCCAAATCACTATCCGTTTCATCTCTAGTTATTATTATCATACCTTTATTTCTTACTTTAAGTTGTACTACAATAGAAAATCTCATGTGATTGTGCTTATTGGAAAGAATCTGAGTTCCAAGATAACTGTATCTATGATATTAGTTTGGAAGTCAGACATCACGCAAAATCGTGATTTATACTTCATTTTATTCTTTTTATTACATTTAAAATTTAATCAATATTATTATTATATTTAAAAACGTGAAACCATACTTTCGTACTATGTTCGTGTTTAAGTAATAGCAATTGATTAACAGATTATCTTGATTTTCGGCATAAAATCTTAGTTAGAAAGTTGGAATATGAATTTCAATTTTACACTTTTAGTCGCGAACAACGTACAAATCTTGGCCATTTCGTCACTACTTTTAAATTAATTAAGAACGGTACTATAAAGTTATAGCGGCGTCGTAGACCTAAATAATTCCGTAGCCATAGCTTTGTTTGAACGTTAATTTGGAATACTTTTTCCCAATGTTTTCTTCTTTGTTTACTGTGTTTATAGAATATTATTTAAGGATTAACAGATAACTTGTTATGGAAAAGTTTTACATTACATTACTTTTTTTTTTTTTACTTTTTATTTACAATACATTTTTTTGCTTATGTAGCTCTTGAGCTGGCGTAACAAATAACATAAGCAAAAAAATATTTTTAATTGGCAACATAAATTTAATTACCCGGTATAAAATGTTGATTCGTTATTGCTGACCCCATGAAAATAAATTATTTTTTATCATGTATAGAATTACACATAAAAGCTGTTTATTATATTTTGACACGAGTGCGATTACCAGACCAGTTTAATTTTGTCATTGTCTTTATGATAGTAAGCTTTAGAGTTTGACTGTTTAGAGTAAGATTACTTAATTGACACATGGAAGAAAACTGCCTTATATGCCACAGCTCATCATGCGTTGAGAGTCAGGGATCATAGCGACGGATGGTGGCGCAACGAATGCGCGACTGTTGGTAAACGAGTCTGGCGGATTCGCCCTACAGTGTTCGCATCATTAGAGGCGATTCGCCCAGTTCTAGACCAATGGGTCGATTGGAGACACGGGCTCCTAACATAACGGCTTGTGCAGGTACTGTCCGCGCACTACCTGCACAGAGACGTCAGTTCTGCTACGAGTGCGGCGATGCGGACGACACGGCGCAGCACTACTTAGACGCGTGCAATCGCTGGAGTGCGCAACGCCGCACTCTATTTGCGATTATAGGGGAGAATCTCTCGCTACCAAGCATGGTATTGAGGAATCCTGCGAGGTGGCCTTCTTTTGCGAGGTCACCTTGCTAAAGGAGGCCGCGGAGCGAGTATGCGAAGACGCAGTTGACGCGAACCCGCACCGGTACAGGCGGCGGGGGAGACGGGGAACGCAGTTCGCTGCTCGCCTAATTCCCTAGTGAGGCCAGCGGACAAGAGACGGTGATCCATTGCCCGCATTGCAAGGTCTCACCAGTCTGGGGGATGGGTTAAGCGTCCGATCCTCCTCTGTTTATGTTTAAGGTGGCCGGGTGCGTCGTAATGGTGAATCGGCGGGATCCCACGGCGCCCACAATACCCGGCCAAGAGGGTGCGCCGGGGGTATAAAGCATTTCCCCCGTTAAAAAAAAAGGGTTCATACCTTGTAATATCTTTATCTTTTCTTTAGCTATATGTATTTTTGCTGTAAGCCAAAACTTAAAAATAAGTACATTATTACTTATTGACAAATTCGTTTCGCAAACTCAAGAAATGAATGACTGCGTACTGTTCTATGTTCCAGGCAAACGTATATTAGTTTTCTTCGGTAGTTCTTTGTTTGTTTTCAGGCAATCGTACCTCAAGTAAACTGTTTTCCAAAACTTTTTGACGGTAAAGTACACAAAGTTTTCAGACAAAGAGTCTTGTTGAGAGGATACGACCGAAATCGTTGGAAATATTTTGTAAACTGCGAAATGCAACCCCAGAGTTTTCGCCATCTTAACGTTTCATAAACCTACGACTTTGCGGTATTGGGGTGAATCACATACTCGTATAAAGGAAACTTTCATTTTGATTATTAAGAGGCTTCCAGATGACTCTGAATTAGTAGAGGCCAAACGGCAGAGCCTTGAACACCACCGTAAGTTGCCAACTTATCGTTATTCTACAATATATATCATGGAGAGTGTGCGATGGAATTACACGATTTAATTCCGCCTTCCACACTCCTTCACCAGGGGACTAGACGTAAGCTTGGGTTCCACCCCTAAGTTATGGATATTCTAAAGATTCACACGAAGCGTTACGCTTCCACATTTATATGGCGAACGGCTATGGAGTGGAATTCTCTGCCTGCAGGCTTGTTCCCTGAACGTTATAACTTGGACCTTTAGGAATAGGCATTATTTAAGTGTGCATGCTCCATCGTCGTCATCGTCACTTTCCACCAGATGAGACGGGGGTCAAATGTGTACTTACATTTTTATTTAAAAACACCTCCCCGTGGCAATATGTATTCCAGTGGATAAAGCTACGTTTGCTTATTCGGTAATGAACTATTGTTATACATTTTGAAGAACAAGGACAACGTTATGAAATTGCGTACATAGTTAACTTTGTCGTTTAATCATCGCCGCGAAAACGATTTAACAAAAAAATCGGGTTTTTGTAGTTTCTGTTTTTATACATTTTACTTTACATTGTATTAGTTATTATTTACGTATTTCTAATTACTTTCATGTATTGAACTATATTAAAAATGGTCTCATCTTTTTCCAATGATTTTTATATTTTACAGTTTGTTTGTTTTTATTATTTCTAGTGCAACAATATTTGGCACTGTGTTAATCTTTTGCAGGCATTGGTCGCGGCACTCGTTAGCTATTGTGATAAAATTTTAAAATGACGTTTTGTCACTCGAATTTGAGAGCTAAATGTGGATTTAATAGCTTTATGGAGGCGGCGTACTAAGTCCTATAAGTGGTTTTTTCATATCATATTTAGTTTCAGTTTTTTTTAATTTTGATTTATTTACCTTAAAGAAAGACCAACAGCTTAAAACTAATTGATATGATAATAGTAACAACTGAGAGCTAATTACAGATCCTCACAAATATAAATATAATAAGGATGCACAATTTAACTAACCTATCGCATAAAACATAATGTAAAACATGAAAATACAATTGCAGTTGCAAGCCTCACTGAGTCAAAGACCAGCCCACTTAGTGCTTTCCTCGCCGAAATCATTCTCGTATTGAAAAGATCCAGATCAAAGAAAGTACGTGGAATGTTAAAATTATAGCATGCGCGCCACATATACTAATTTTGCCTATAATTAGTACGGCCCCCGGGCCCCCATTTCATTTGTAATTCTACCCCCGGGTAGAATTATAAATGAAATTGTTTCTTGAAGATTTACAGGGAACTCTAAGTATATTTGTGATAATAATTCCGGATAATAGTATAGAAAATAGATCACTATTATCACAACGCATTTCAAGTGGTAAGAGACGAAGCTTCTTACAGAGATTGAAATAATTGGCAGGATTGTAACAGTCCTTTGCACGATAGCACAGAAAACGAATATACTTCTTTTTTGTATATTTTCAAGCCGCGCGAGATATAAATGTGATAACATTGATTCCAAATTAAGCTAAAATGCTGCGGACAAATGAGCAATACAGTATTTTTATAGTTTTCACCAGTGCACAATCTTTGGCACAGTGCATAATAAAATCCAGTAACCTAGAGGTCTTAGATGCTATACTACGTGGGGCATACTATAAGTTTCCGGAATGAATAAGAAAAAAGACTATAAAAGTTCAGATATGAATTTATTGTTTCTCAAAATATTCTCCGTTAGCGTTAATGCACTTTTTCATACGAATGAACCAATTTTGAAAACATTTATGCCACTCCTTCGTGAAAATCTCTGAAACATATTATTCATACTCTTCGACAGCCTCTTTCGATGATGAAAATCGTTGACCGCGTAACTAGTTCTTATTTTTTGGAAATAAATAAAAGACACAAGATGCCAGGTCGAGACTGTACGCGGGATGGCTCATAAGGTTAACGTTGTTCACCTTCAAAAATTCATTTGTCTGTCTGGCCGTGGGATGACTGGCATTATAGTGGTGCAAGATGATACGGTGTTTATGGTTATTTTTACGGAGTTTATTTATTTATTTGTACATTTTAGGAAAATTCAATAGCTTGTCAATAGCTTCCAGCAAACCAATTGTCTTGTACGAATCACTATTCACGGTACAACGATTCTCCAAAGCAACAGCAGCCACGTGTCCAGTTTTATTAAAAACAGAAGGAATCATCCGCTTACAGGCACTTCGCACGCGCGCCACTTTGGTTGGTTTCGGCTCATCTCGAAAGACCTATACGCTCGATTGCTGCTTTGTCTTGGGATCGTAACTATAAATCCATGTTTCGTCACCTGTTACTATATCTCACACCAAATTTAACGCCCCTCCGTTGGATCTGGTAAGCATGGCATTGCACCAAGTGACGCGATCCGTTTTTTGAGCCTCAGTCAAATTGTGTGGGATCCACCGAGAGCACAGCTTTTTCACACCCAAATGTTTGTGTAGTATTGATTGTATTTGACTCATGTATATGCCTAAAGATGCCCGAATCTCATGGTATGTCACATGCCTGTCTGTTTTGATCATACGGCGCACAGCATCGATGTTTTTGTTGTTCACAGCAGTGGACGGGCGATCATCACGAAATTCGTCACTGAGATTCATACGACCGCGCTTGAATTCTAAAAACCAGCTATGAATAGTCGTCTTGTACGGTGCTTCATCGCCAAAAGCAGTTTGAAGCCGAACTTAGCTTCGCTGAGCTGTTAAATTGCATTTAAAGTCGTAGAAAATCATACTACGAAAATTTTAGAGTTAAATCCATGGTGATGTAGGCAACCAATTCTAAAATGACGCCACAATGCAAAACAAGTGACAGATGAAACAAACTGTATTCTACAGGCAAAGAGTTCCATTTTCAAATGTTGTAATTACTTTTTAAGCTGCCTCCGTGGTCGAACGGTTACCACGCCGGACTGCCGCGTGGCCCCAGGTTCGATTCCCGGGCCGGGAGATATATTTGTATGGCCTACATTTATTTCTCTAGTGAGTTTGGGTGTAATTTGTGGTTGTCTATATGTGTGTCCATGGCACTCGCGACACAGGGTTTCCCTAATTCGGGGCTATGTTAAGTGTGTGCGTTATTTATTTACTTATTTTTACATACTTTTTACGTAAGTGGCCAGTTCCGGAAATTTGTAGTGCGCCCTATGTATCAATCAATATAGTAATTTAGAGTCATGTAGTACTCCTAGATCTCGTACAGTATATTGGTTTTGTAATACCACATCTTCGAGAGAATAATTAAATGACTTAGAGTTGCGTTTGAAGTAACCAAATACCACATTGATGGATTACGATCCAGATCATTAGCCTCATAGTACGCTTCAAGCCTATCCAAATCAGACTGCAAGGTCACCGCTTCATCTCGTGTCTTCACATGGGTAAATATTTTCATGTCATCCGCAAAACAAAGTAGATGTAAGCGTTTAAAAACATAGGTTAATGTCGCTAACAAAATTAAATTATTAAGCAAATTCAGCGTAATTGATACTTCTCAAAGGAAAAAAAAGCTGTAGGTGCCAATATCTGGAAAGTTATATATCTCGAATTCTCATTCTCAAAACGAAACTTATCTCTGGAGCTGTGTCGTTAGTACTACCGGGAGGACTAGACCCGTGCGACGAGGACGGCTTCAAAAAGGTGAAAAAGTAAAAGAAGTACACTAGCCATAACCTTAGTGGCACCGCCCCGACTTCATTACTCCAAAAATTCTATATCGTGGAGTGGATACGGGTGAAAGCCAAAGTTGCTCTGAGGGTCGAGCAGTTGGAGTCCCGCCACAAAGTGAATTTTAATTCATTTGTGGTGAGAGTACCTACTCCACATCTGTCGGCCGGCATGAAGAAGGACTTTTGGCCGAAGTGTCAAAGTCGTTTCCGAGGATGGCTGTCGGACACCCGCGTTGCGTCACACGTCACGGTTAATACGTGTAAATAAATAAATAATTTTTATTGTATTATTATGTATGTTAGTCTATAAGGTACGTGTTTATGGGTCTTTTGTACCCTGAAAATAAATAAAATAACAAATGCAAATGCGTTAGTTATGACAAAGTACCTGTACTGGTACCTGTTACTCAGACACTGCCACTTTGATGGCGAAAATGACAGAAAATATGAGCAGCGCCCCTCCACGCTTTCCCACACTTTCTTTCCTCACCCAACCCCTCTGAAAGTGGGAGTCTTAATATTGTGCGTACAAAAGTCTCGTTTATATTTGATTCCCTAGTGTATTACTTTTAAACATTATATGACGTCTAATTGCGTTTTGAGGAGAACCTTAGTACTAAAATCGATAATGGTTCAGGGTTCTCAAAACGTTGAATAAAATCGCAACGTTTGAAGGACTCTGTTGTGCGATTACCTGAGCCACACTTTACGGGTCTTGTCGCACGCAGTTGTAACTATATGCCGTCCTTGCTTTTGTGACTTTATTTTAATTTTAACATTAATGCATCTTATCCTGTTTATAAAATAAAACTTTTTTCAGTGTTTTTGTTCTTTGTTGGTACTGAATTTGGCTGTTTTTTTCTTGTTTATAAAAAATTAGAACTATACTGGATTATGCAAGAAATTTATGAATGTACCAAAATGAAATGTAAACCACTGATTATGTAAGAAATTTATGAATGTACCAAAATTAAATGTAAACCACCTTTCTTTGTGTTAGCTAGTCACAACTCTGTATCTATTTTTGTGTTTTGCAATAAAGATATTATTATTATTATATACATTCAGAAACTTCTCTTTTACACAACCGCACATACAAATTTATTTACTTTTTTTTATGAACTGTATCTTAATTTTCATTCTCTCCTAAAAATTTTAGTAATTTAATTTAATTTAGCAAATTATAAAGTGAGTAGTCAGATAATAAGTAATTTAATCCTTTTTTTACTGTTTGCTGTTGATTTACTGTACCGACCTAATTTATGTAAAACTGAGCTTAACCTAATTGTAAAACATTTCGCGGAAGAGGGACCTGGTGACCTGTAATACAGGCATTTTATGCCTATCTCAGGCACCAGTCTCTCCCAAATAAGGGCAAATAAACTCACTAGTCAGTCAGGATTTGCATAATTTACCTTGTATGTTGAGAGAAAATAAAGAGATTATTAACATTATTATTACACGTGTATAAAAAAGTGAAGTTTGATTCAAAACGTGCAGAGTGAAAACGTTTTTGCCGTAATGTGCTAAGAAGATATCATATTCATACCTCATCTATTTAATAATCTGTTTCTAAGTACGGGTACTTGAGCTACGATATGAGAGTTTTTATAAAGGTGAATTTACAATCGCCGTCGAATCTTTAACATTAGGTGAAAAAATTAAATAGCCGTTTTTTAGTATCATTAAAATATTGCGTTGTGGCACCATAAATTACGTAAAAAAAGTGTACATTTGTAGTCGCCTACGCGTACGCGATGCGAACCCTACACCACTAGCCACGTGACGTTTATTGTCTCATCTGGAGTAGAAGTGTGAATAATACTAAGTACATTCTAATTTTATATTGGGTCGGCGTCACGAAGACGTAGCGTTGTAACGCTGTATTGTACTATATGTAAGAGTGGTGCCACACAGGCGTTGCCATGCCGGTGCGTTGCGTCGTTTGCGGCGCGCGGCTCAATCGCGGATTTCAACGCATCAAGAGCCACACGAGCAATGCGGTGCAGTGTCGCGTCGTTTCTTTTGTTTTTAGAATATATAGTCTAAATGTAGGATGTTTACTCCCGTGTGAAAATTTTATCATATTATTTTGGAGAAAACTTACGTAAAATTCTTCGATTTGACTAAAAAATAATACTTCAAAATATTTATTAACATGATGTTAGCAGGAATTTAAAACACGATTTATTTTGCGTTTTTCACAGATGCGACCAAGTCTTTTTGTTATTTCGCGTTAATAAATAATTTTTATGTACCCAAAAATATTTTTTTAATGTACTTACATTGAACATTTTTCAAAAAAAATATTTAGTTCAAGCCGTATCTGCGATATGCGAGATTTTTTTTTTACAAATTTTGTTGAAACAAAAAAAATTACAGACTGATGCTATGAATTCTTATTACAAATAATACAATTTCAGTAATAAAATTTGAAATTATTGTAAAATTCGAAAATGATATTCTGTTATTTTACTACGATGACATTCAATCAGCGCCTTCAAGCAGCAATCTAGCACGGATTGCTGAAAGGCGTTGGTTTGAATCCAGCAGGATCGCAGGAATTTTTCTTATTGTTCGATCTTTGTATTATTGATTATTTATAATATTATATTATTTATTATTTTTTCCTGCTTTTTGAATATAAAAATCGACGAGCTTTAAAATAAGTTTTTTTTCCAAAATCATACAAGTTAGGCACGCGGAATTTTCACCCTGCGTAACTATTAAAAGACATTCATGTTAAATTTTAAAACGATTTGGAGCAATGTGCTAGCACCTGCACACCTAAAAATTGCCACAAACGACAAAAAGTTGTACACCCATTAAAAAATCGTTTTAATTGATATAGAATTTAACTGTCAAAGATTATTAGATATCTCTTACGTTTTATCTTTTACGTTTGTTTTTGACACATTAAAGAATTGCGTATTTGACATTTTATTTTGCGTTCTTGTTGTTATTATTATTATATTATACAATGACGATCACTTTATTCTTTGATATTAAATTAAGACATAAATCATGACGATCGCAGGTGGCGTTGTGGGTGATAGATGAGGACGTTTTTAGTAGCAGTAGAGTTCCTTGTGAAATAATTCGTGCAGAGAAGTACTGCCACTTTACCTGTTCCTGCCGTCAAGCAGTAATGTCAGCATTACTGGTTTCCGGTTTTGGAAAATGAGGGTGCTGGTGAAATTACAGGCATATGGTATTTGTCAACTTATGTCTCAGGGTGACGAGCGTAGGAGCAGTGCTCCGCAGATCATTGCGATTTTAAACCCTGAGTGGCACTGCAACTGTCACGGATAGGCATGTCGGTTACTATCAGACGTACGTATTGTTCGTCCAGTCGCTTGATATGTAAACTGGTCCTGGTCTGGGTGTTCAGGCTGGTATCCCGGAATCCAATTTTTTGCTCTGGTATTCATAGTACAGGGAATTTCCACTTAAGAGGTGTGGTTGTTTAGCACTACCTATTTAATTATTATTACGACAAAAAAAAACCCATTATTTTCTGTATACAAAGAAACCCACGTACTCTGCAAACTAATAACGTACATGCGATACTAGTATTATGAATGTGCTGCGTTGAGTTGCTCAGTCTTTATTAATATTGACATACGCTACGTGATTAAGGTCTCCTGTTTCCGCAATAAAAACTAGATAGATAAGTCTGTTGATTTATCTAACTATTAATATTTAAATTTTATATTAATTAGTTGTGAAATTAAGGTAAAAGAAGTCATTTTGTACTTCTGGTGTAACAAAGCCACATGTGATCACATAAGTGCTTTTTTTAACGATACCAAGTGACTACCACTGCGCCCGTCACTACCACTGAGGCATAAAGTTTCATTAGCACCCTTTACCTTCAACATCGGAACGCAATACTCACATTATCGCTTGGCGGCAGAAATAAGTAAGATGGCAGTATACTTCCATGGAAGAACTCTTTCACAAGGACACTTTACTGCTTCTGAATGTAAGATTGTGTATCACTTAAATCTTTTGGCTCTAACTTCAACGGCAGAAACAGGTATCTAATAGACTGATATAGTATCACATATCCAACAAAAACATACGGTAAGCGACCATAAGAACCACGACTTGTTCACCCGGTCACAAAAAAATAAATAAAAAATTACTAAAAAAACCAGTATCAAAAGGATATTCCAAAAGGTCACAGAAAATCATATCCAGGCAAATTTTCTCTTCTGGTAATCCCGTAACAATAAACAGACGACCGAAACGAAGCTTATCTGAATGAGAAATCGAACTGCGGAAGGACGGATCCAATCCCGCATCAAGTTATCTACTGAACGGATCTCAATTGAAGGCAGGCGAAACAAAACGACGCCTAACAAGACGCTTAGTGCCTCGTAGAAGTCGTAAATAGTATATTGGATCGTAAAATACTTATATACTATTTGGTGGAGGAGCCTTTGTACTTTCTTTGAAGTAAGATACTGTCCGAATAGATAACTTGTTCCGAACGAAAGAATAGAAGCAAATAGAGAATTCTGACACACGGAATTAGACGCTGCCGGTGGCTGTTAGAACTTTGTTAATGTGTATTGTATGTTGCAGATTGAGACAAAAAAAGGTAACAAAAGGTTTCAATGACATTTTATGTAGTTTAAATTACTCAGAATATAAATGGTTGGTAAAATGGAGGTTTCCCCGGGTACATTTTGGGAGATGCCAAGCCTTAAGAAAGGAGCTTAAAAGTATTTGCTAAAATACAAATGGTGTGTATAAGTGTGTAATGTGATGAGTACTTATGTCGCGGTCTCAAAAGTGTATGGAATGAAATGAAATGCAATTAAATAGAAGTTTATTCGTCAAATACACACGCGTAAATATAGAAAATCACATGATACACGTAATAATAAACCATGAACTACTCTGATTTCTATTTTTAATATATTGATGAAGAGGACGAAGCCTCAGCATAATGCTGTTTTCAGTCTCCGCCTGTGCTCTCTGTCGGACATTGTCGGAACATAAATTTGAACAAAAGGTCTACAAAAAAAGAAACACTGTTAATTTAACTTAAATGTAACTATTTATTTACTGATTACGAGTGATAAAATATGTAGTTGCACCATACAAACATATCAAGCAAAAACAAAGAAACCTAATCAAGACGACAAAGGGTACACATAAATTACTGTTACCAGACAACTACGGATTACTATTCCACAACGGACCAGCAACATGACGACTTATATTGCACTATATTCTTTGCACTTTCGTATAAAACTATAAAAAAAACTCTTCGCTGGTGGTGGAAGGTCATTCCAACATTTAGAGGCGGCGAAGCGGAAGTTGACTCCGAATGCTGTCAGGTGTCGGCGAATTCGCATTTGTAATATTGGATACATGAAATTACATCTATTTACGTTAACAGAAAGTGGGGGAAATCCAATAAACCGGATTCATCCCTTAATTTGCCACCCTTAGATGTGGAATATTTTTTTCAAATTCGAATAGGACCACGACTGTGGTACCCACCCCCTTTCCAATAAAAACAAGAATCATTTTAATCTTTTCACATATGTTGAAGTAATCGCGTAACGTACACACAAAAGAAATAAAATCGAATTGAGAACCTCCTTTTTATTTTAAAGTCAGTTAAAAATAACGACAAGCTATACGTATACTAATACACATAATGACATGCGCACACTAAGTTTTAAATTAAACACCTCCGTTACGTAATGAGGTCGTATATCCAAATCTAATTGGATGTTCGACATACCTATGATAGCAAGTAACGAGACGAACAAGTCGTGCGCCTGGTGGTAAGCGACATGCCTGTCCATAACAATTGATTGTACTAATGATACTCAAGTCCCAGTATAGAAAAGGTAACCATAGTGACGACGTTATTATTAGATTGCTTATTGTTATAAGTTCCAATATTTTCTGAGTTTTGCTCTATTCTACTGAAAATTCTAATATTTTAGCGTCCAGCTTGATGGTTTTTTTTTCATTTCTCCTTTAACATTTTTTTAACCCTTTTACTCTGAAATCATCCACGTGACACCCTTTTACGTTATTCGTAATCGTAGTAAGTTACAGAATTAACGATAGTGTTGATAATTATAGGTTTGCAGGCATCACATGCAAGTGGTTAAAATAGGCGTTAAAATAACTGGTTAGGTGCTAAGGTGCTTAATAATAGTTCAGTCAACACAGTTTAGTGTGCCAGGTATCAATTTTCATTACGACTCTTGTATTAGCGGTCACTTTACTTGATACGACATTAATATATCCACTGATACAGCAAGGCGATAAACGGGGGTGAAGAGTATTGAAAATATTATGGCATGCCCAGCAAAAACTGTAACAGTTACCGCTATTTACTAATAAATCAGTACAAAGCCCTAAGGCTTACCATAATTACACACCAATTAATAAATCTCTTAGAAGATTTTTTATTTAATTGCGCAGACTCGGTTTCAACTTGACTGAAATAAGAAATGAAGCGAATGAAATCTAGAAATGAATTGTTATTTGCTGAAATGAATACATACATTAATTTATTAACCTTCCTACATATATCCGTGCATTGGTCTCTCATACCGACAATTATCGTTTGTCCTGGTTTTTTTAAACGGAAAACGTTAGAGCTTTGGACTCACTGTTAGATGCATGATTCGTGCACTCCACACATATATCCGTACACGACATCGATCGGTCCCATAGACCGACGCGGGTATATGTGTAACAGTTTTAGGTAATTAATATTTTTAGTAATTCCTATATTTACGTATTGTTTTTAATTATCATTGAGTTAATATTATGGATTATATTTGCAAATTATTTTAGGTTATATTGTATTACCTATTACATGTATGAGGAACGCACGAGAAGGTTTTTGGAAGAGGATGACTCTGATTCCAACTATGAGGGCAAAAATATAGTGTTCAAAGACACTCATCGGTTCATATAGAAGTGAAGCAAGTAAGAAATGACACAGAGCAGGAGATAATTCTGAAAGTGAGGAGAAATTTCTAGTCTATTACCTAAGCAAAGATAGTCAAACAAAGTGGACTAAAAATGCTCCATCGATGTCAGTAAGAAGTATTTTTGAGCAAGGTATATATATAGGAAATGAAACTATTTTTCCGGATTTAAATTGCGTTGACAGTCAACCGTGACCATGGTACCGAACGTCGAGTTGTTTGAAAAAACAAATATACGCGATTTAAATCCGGAAAAATAGTTTCATTTCCTATGTGTAACAATCGCGAAAACCTAAGAACTCGAAAGGTATATATAATTAAAAACTTTTGTGTGCAACATGCTATTTAATTTATGGTTTTTAAAATTGTATATGTTATTCTTTGACATTTCCGAGTTTTTTTTCTTTTGATATTATAAAAAAGTATATTTTTGTTCAAGTTTTGGTGGCTCTTACGAATATTGTAATTTACTAATGACTTTAATAAACTCTCCTTATCTCTAATAAAAAAAATATTATGTATAAAACTTTGCTTGATTAAATTTTACACATTTCCTTTTTTATATTAAACTTAATTTTACGATGATATTTTACTAAACAACGTACTAAAATGGTCCTCGAACTTTCGGTCTCATAGACCGTGCGCAGGTATATGTGCTACACTATTTGGCGCGGCTATAGGAATGTTAAAAAAAACGAAACGTATTATAATTGCAAGGGACTCGTTCACGACGTTACTAATCACAACAATCAGTCGTGCGCCTGATGGTAAAAGACACGCCTGTTCACAACAGTTGCACTGCCACTCGAAGCTTTAAATCACAAAGATCGGAGGTGCACTGCCTCTACGTCCATAACCTGAAACATAAGTTGAAAAATCCCATGTGCCTGTAATTTCACCAGCACCCTTAAACCTTCAAAAAGAAACCGGAGCGCAGTTACGCTCACATTATTGCGTGGCGGTAGAAATAGGTTAGGTGCCAGTACATCCCTGGACGAACTCTTTTACAAGGAGCTCCACTAATCTCCTCCTTGAGACTTTGGGACCTATGAGAGACATGTTTTTCTAAACCCTAAGCATAGATTGTATAGATCGGCCTACTTTTCTAAGCACTAATGAAATTTTAATATTTACGTTTTGATTTAGGGTTTTAAGTCTAAACTCTTTTTATCTCCTCACAATAAATAAGCAGAATAATAGTGCCGTGTATCAAAATAATTGACGCCAAATACTCATGAAAGTTGGCTTGTCGACGTTTAATGACTTGCTTCGTCGATATCTGTTGCGGTCGAGTGGTTTAAGGCGAAATATTTTAACGCGAGCCTACATTTTAGGAGGTAAGGTATGGGAGACCGCCCCTCGCAACCCGAGCGCTGAAAATTAATATAAAATAAGAACATGCGAGTCTCTACATGAATTTTGACACAGATCCGACGTCGACAAGCACCCGATGGTGACTAGCGGGGCGTCGTGTCTTTAATCCGCTGGGCAATTGGCAAATTTTGGGATAAATGTGAATTTAATAACTACAGGATTTCAGTTGAAACAACAATTTAGTAGGTCCTATGTAGTACCTAAAGAGAAAAATATCCATATAAAAATAATATGCAAATATTAGATAGATTAGATAGTTAGATATTTTATTCCTTAATAATTCGTTTCAAACTTTTATTTTAGCCTGTTTTCAAGATTTTGTATGATCGGCTGAAGTACACCCTATCGTGTAATGAATTAGCATATTCTTTAAACAATATCCTTAGGTGTATCGTATATTTTTTTGTAAGACTATTATTTATAGCAAAACAATTTTTATTTTATTTTATTTTATTTATTTATTTGCATTTTACATGTAGTGTTATTATAGCATCTTAGAACTATGTTAGGAACTACATGCGATACCCTGTAAGGGCGTTGCAAAGTACTTATGATATACATTTTATATACATATTAATAATTAGCGTTTTGTCATTATATTCATAAAATTTTTCATTATACTATTGTTAACTATATTAATTCTAATTCACATAACAATTTTATCGAAAAATGTTGTCGTCAATGAATAATAATTTGGATAATAAAAATATAAAGGCTAAAGTCAACTTCTAAATGTTAATTTTATTATTTCATGTCCAATTTTTTTTTGTCGAAATTCCATTCTTTATTTGCATTTGAATGTCTAAATTCATTACAATATATTAACCGAAACGTTAAAAATATTCTAAAATTTAGGTATTTTATTTATTTATGTCTTTGAAGAACTCAGTAATACTGTAATAACTTTTTTCTATAAGGAATTGTTTTAGATGATTTACAAATGTTGTATAATTCTGTATAATTTTAAGATGATTCGGTGTTTCGTTGTATATTTTGATAACCATGGAATGTGAAGCAGCCGTACATGTTTTTAATTTAGAAAAAGGTACTTTAATTTTATTTTGGGTTCTATTATTTCGTTTTACTGTCTTTATCGGGGAATACAAATGTGAGTGCTTTCTAACAAATTTACATGATTCTAATATATATATTGAGGTCAGAGTAAGAATGCCGTTTTCTATGAATATAGGCTTACATGAGTCTGTTTGCTGAAGGTTGAATAAGATGCGTATACATCTTTTTTGAAGTACAAAGATTTTGTCGATTTCGGTACTATTTCCCCATAATATGATGCCGTAGCTCAATCTGGCATGACAGTACGCATGGTATGCTGCCAGGGCTGTTTTAAAGTGTGTGACCCTCTTTAAATGACCCAGTGCGTAAGTCGCAGAAGAAAGTTTAGCTGCTAACTTTTCAACATGCGGTTTCCAGCTAAGGTTCGTGTCAACTTCCACACCTAACAGCGTTGTGGATGTTACTGTTTGTAGAGATTGGTTTTTATACTTATAATTAATATTTAACGGGGTTTTTTGATAGGGCTTGAACTGCATTAGTTTTGTCTTTTCAATATTAATTTCCAAGTTGTGTATGTCGAGCCAATTTGTGATCTTATTTAGTACAGGGTCCAATTTAGAGTTCAACTCATTTTCGTCTTGGCATGATAATAAAATTGAGACATCATCAGCAAAGATTGTACATTGATTATTAAGTACATTTGGAAGTGAATTTATGTCGATTAAAAAGAGTGTACATCCCAAAACACTGCCTTGTGGGATGGAACTATTCACTAGTATTTCAAAAGATCTGTATGTTTTAATTTCTCCTGTGTTAAGGTTTGTGTTTTGGATTTCTACAATTTGAGAGCGATTTTCTAAATATGACCTAAACCATTGATGTGGCACTCCACGAATTCCACTTATATACAGATTGTGTAACAGAACATTATGGTTTACCCTATCGTAAGCCTTACTCATGTCTAGTACTCATTTTCCCGCTTCTCCTCCGGTAACTCGCTTTAAATTTAGTTCAATTCTCGAAAGCTCAAAGGCTATATTGCATCGTGTAGTTATAATAACGACCTTTTGTTTAATATTTCAATCTCCGTACTATAAAAAAAAATAAGCATAGGTTTAATTTTTTCCTGTGAAATTTTTTCGCAAAAATTTATCAACCTTATGTATATATAATATACAGTCTAAATCCTTCTCTTTGATCTATATAATTATATCCTTTCTTCTGATTAAAATACACTGCTCGCTAAGTCTAGGAAACTAGGTTATGATAATATTTTTAACAAATTTAACATACTGTTCCCTTACATATTATGTTGTATATCAAAAGAGCGTTATTTCGTTTTTATTTTGGTAATAAAATATTAAAAGAATTGTTAAGAAAAATTTTTTTTTTTAATAAAATAACAAATTGTGACAAAGTAAAAAAGAAACGTTTTTTATAAAGTTAAAAAAGTATACTTTTATTAAAGAAAGTAATAATATTAAATTTCGAAAGACAAAAATGGTTACTGTTCGTTATCTTCAGGAAATAGATCAATGCTTTCTTGGACTATATAAGTATTTATTATATTATAAAACTTATATATATTATATAAGTTTTTTAATAGTCAGTTGGACCTCCCAAGGCATTAGCAACGGCTCCACAATAATAATAATAATAATAATAACGCTCACACTCAACATAGCCCCGCACTAGGGAAACCCTGTGTCGCGGGTGCCATGGACACACACATAGACAACCACAAATTACACCCAAACTCACGAGAGAAATAAATGTAGGCCATACAAATATTTCTCCCAGCCCGGGAATCGAACCTGGGACCTCTGCGTGGCAGTCCGGCATGGTAACCGTTCGGCCACGGAGGCAGTTACAATGGCGTGGCGTAGCATACTAAGTATGAGGCTGTCAATTGTCGCCTGTGGAATAAGATACCATACTCTAGAAAAAGTAAAAAAGGCACTTTTTCTGTGTTTAAGTTTTGAGATAGATTATTGAATGCTCTTCCCATGCACGGAGACCGCTAAGAGTTCCAGCTCTACGTGGTGGAAATCGAGGTCCTTTATGGTGGGCACACATTTGCACTGGACTGAGTTTCAGTCCAAAATATTATCATAACCTAGTTTCCTAGACTTAGCGAGCAGTGTATTTTAATCAGAAGAAAGGATATAAAGGAATTGAGATCGACCGACTGAGCAGGCCACTCTGACAACCTGGTATCGTTACTCACGGAACACATTCATCACTAGCCCTGCAGTGTGTGCACGTGCATTATTGAAGCAATAAACATGATATCTTAGCCGAGGTGTTGTCGTTGAGGGATTATCATGTTGCATAACTTCATCGCAGTATCGTTCCGCATTCAAGTTGCCATGTAACCAAACGAGATCAGTTCTTCCAACCAGGCGAATTTCAGCTCACACCATTATCGTTCCACCTTGGTGTGGATGAACTTCCTGAGGATACTGGAGTCGACTCGTGCGGCCAGGAATTTGCCAAACTGACATTTTTCTTGAATCAGGACGAAAACTGAAACAAGACTCGTTAAAAAAGCACACATTTGCACTGGACTGAGTTTCAGTCCAGTGCAAATGTGTGCCCACCATAAAGGACCTCGATTTCCACCACGTAGAGCTGGAACTCTTAGCGGTCTCCGTGTATGAAGATGGAGTTTATGTAATCTTCTTTTCGCAGTACGGTCACTAGCAACCACTTGGTGCAGGGACCGCAGTCTTTACACCACTTGTGGAGCTGTAGTATGGGGCGTTTTTTCTTTCAGTACTTTGCAAAAAATGTCTCTGGGTAGTGCCACTGTATCTTTCTCAGTGACGTTCGGATACATCACCTGAAGCCAATAATCTAGCGTGCCAATAATCGGCAAATGCTTGGTTGCGAGGTTGCGAGAAATTCCAACAACATACCCACAGCCCCAAGTATCTCTTCCCGAGCTAAATGACGACGTGATGTCATATATATACGTTTAAAATCACAAAAGTTTACGAAAACAACGATAAATTGTTTAATACTAGAAAAACAACCGTTTAATGATAATAAACTGTCAATTGCGTACATTACTAAAACCTGAGCGCTATGCTACACTCATAGTTTTCCCTCCCAATTTCAAAACGTTTTTGCGTTTTTATTTTACATTTTTAAATTTCGATGCAAAATTTAATACAGTTTCATTTATACAATTTAGAGGCCAGTAGTTTTTCTAAAAAAAATAGTGAAAAAGTTAATATAATTGGTTTGTTCCCTAGACTTAGTTGAGTAGTATATTATGGTAAATATTTACTAAAGAAGATTTAAGGGTGGACTGTAAACGTTTTAATAGCAGTACAGCTCGTAGGTAAAGTGTTCATCCAAGGAAGTACCGCCATAACTATTTCTATCATCAAATTGTAACTATGAGTATTACTGCGTTCCGATTTTGAATGGTAAAGATGCTGGTGAAATTACCAAGTGCATTGAATTTGTTAAATTTATGCCTCAGGATGACAGGCCCAATTACAATCTTCCCTCTTGCCCTCTTGTCTTTGCGATTTGAACTTCTGAGTGGCAGCAATTGTTATTGGGTGGTAGGCGTATCATTTACCACTGGGCGCACGACTACACCACCATAAATAAACCAGCTGGGAACGGCTTTTGACTTGGTTCAACACAAAAGCCAGGAGTCTTATTGGCGACGATAAGCTCAAATATAAACTTTATAGTTTAGCCCACCAGCGCAAAGTTGCCTGTCACTTATCTACAGAATATATTTCGGTGAGTGTGCGCAGCTTCATCAGCTCATCCAGCCTCCTTTTATCATCAAACATACAGATGTACAGCGGGATATTATCACTACTCGATATTCTCTTCAGAGTACTAACACATTTCGTCATCTTTTTATTATGCATACAGCCCAGGAATTAAATTCCATGCTTGCGACTCTGTTTTCAAGCACATGCAACCCGAGTATCTTTAAGGTCGTATTTGCCTATTGTTGGGATTACACTCGAGTAATTTCTGGATTGTTAATTAATGTCAATATTTATTAGTATATTTCTGTTCGCGAATGTTATAAATAAATGAATGAATAAACATCTTCCGCGCGAGCTCGTTCGTAAACCCTACGTTTGCTCCAGGACTAGGTAGTGGGCAAGAGCAAGTCTTAAAAAAACGGAGTAAGGGTAACATCCCTATGCAAGCATCATTTGGATGTCTATTAAAACAGCATTCATTATCTTAAGGTAAGTGCGTTCTAAGATAAAATACTCGTGTCTATTCTAAAACTTTGATATACAATTTGTAATATAAGAATAAGAATGCATTTATTGCATAACTATAGGTAATTATATAAGGTCTTAAAATATTACATAGGTTTGTGCTCTATAGTCTTCCAGTTAAGGTGTATAATATTATTTAAATGTCACAGAATAAAATTAAATTACATCACAATATGAGAAAAAAAACAATTATTAATAAACATGTCATATCGCTAGTCATCAAATTTGTTATTGTCGCGTATAACTCTTCTACACTATAATAAAGTTTAGTACTTAACCATATCACAAGAGTATTTTTAAATTTCATGTACACTAATCTTTTAAAATCATTCGAAATGCTGTTGTACGTGCCGACATTACTTTATAGCTTTTGTGGTAAAATGCTGAGGTATGGTTGCCCGAGTAAATTATTCTATACCCATGTCTTAAATTTCTATGGTTTCTTTTATTTGCGATTTCAAAATATGACGAATGTTTCTGGACAATTCCAGCAAACTCCTTAATGTACAGGCAGAGTAAAGGTACAATTTTGCACATATCGAAATATGGCTTACATGAATCCATTTGAGACCTACGACTATACGACTACCACGCAAGCACGATTGTTCGTTCCGTCAAAAAATAATTAGATGCTGTTAAGATTACTAAGAAATCATTAGATACTTACGTCTACATCGATTCCCCTAATAGGAAAAATCTTTAACGGGGGCACGTCTCTTGGAGAATATCGGCAGAACTCTCTATCACCTCGATACCACTTTACTGAGTACAACACTTCTTGTTCCAAGTCATAAAGACACATCATGAGGACTCTAGACCCTCGTTCTGAAGCCTCCGGTATCACCATATGTACGTCACGTAGACACGCCGATCCTGAAAATAAATAAAACCATAAACTACCATTGTTTTCCTTAAGGGACGACCCTTTAGACCTTTAGGGACTTATGGGATTCCTATTTCATTTTCAAGGACCATACGCTATGTATTATGAAACATAAAAGTTACTTTTTAAGTAAATGGCAAATGGACGTCTTATGAATTTTACCTAAGTAAAGTAAGTTACGTAATGACGTCGGTTTGTGCAAGTAAACCTTATTTCTTGCTCCGTGCCAAAATGTTAGACAAGCTTGTTTTATTTGAAAATTAATAAATACTGAATGGATCTTATTGCGAATAATATGTTTTTTTTATTAAGTGACGGGACGAACAAGTCGTGCGCCTGATGATAAGCTACACGGCTGTCCATAACAGGTGTAGCGCCACTCAAAGCTGTAAATCGGAAAGATCTGTGGTGCACTGCCACTGCGCCCGTCAGACATAAGACATAAGTTGACAAGACCCATGTGCCTGTAATTTCACAAATACCCTTACGCTTCAAAACCAGAGCACAATAATGCTGACATTACTGCTTGATGGCAGAAATAGGTAAGATGGCAGTACTTCCTTGGACGAACTCTTTCACAAGGAGCTCTAATGCTACTGAAACTTTTTGTCGTATCGATGGCATACACTACAATCATAGTATGCGTGACTTCACCCACAATGAACACCGTAAGGCCACCGGAGTCGACAAAAATATTTTGTGAATGGAATAAAAAATATTGTGTTAGTTCTTTAAACATTTATAGACTAGCCAAATGGCTAGTCGATAAATGTTTACCTAAAGTAGTAGTTTGCCTATTTCGGCTACTACATCTTATAAGGTTTTAATTTTAATTAATTAATTATTATTATTGTAATGTTAAATAAGATTTTTGTTTAAATGTCACATTAGTCTAGACGTCATCGTTCAGCATCTAGTCATAATAGCACGCCTGATTGTAATATGTACCCGTACCTATGTAGAACTAGAGCTGGTAAATTTGTGTTGAAGTGAACATTCACTCATTCATTATTTTGTTCATTATTACCATCATACCTCTGATCTTGGCTTGAGAATTTCGGGAAGTAAGATTTTTTGCTTACAAATCTTTTAATTGCTTATAAAAAGGACACAAACACATGCTGCCTGAAATAAAGTGACTGCCGATATATGTGCGTGTATCCACTTGAATATTGAACATAGGCACCACACCTAGCCAGAGTAAATTTGACCCGGACAAGTTGGATTTACCCTGACACGCAATTTAAGGGAATAACACGCCCGGGATTGTGGAGGAGAAAACCAACGTGTCGCGGCAGGTACGCGGTGGCTAGATTCCTGCCGGCTATACAAAACGTGACGGAAAGTAGGTAATAAGGTAATTAGTTATTTTGTTAGATGGTT
>NW_020653726.1:11702625-11749646 GCF_003589595.1 Hyposmocoma kahamanoa
GTTGGGCTTTGTACTACGAGCGTTGATGGTGTTGGGCTTTGTGCTACCCTAGTGATTTATCTTGGACGAAGGTGTGTCCTCGTCTACAAAACAAAAATCAAGAAAATAAATCCGGAAAAATGTTTTCATTTCCTAAGAAAATAAATCATCTTATTTAATTTTTCTAACTAGTCTCAAACATTTTTTGTCTAACAGTTATTTTTTAACCGACTTCAAAAAAGGAGGAGGTTGTCAATTCGACTGTATGTTTTTTTTTTTTATATATGTTACGCGATAAGTCCGGTATTTGTGAACCGATTTTCATGATTCTTTTTTTGTTGGAAACGGGGTACTTCCATAGTGGTCCCATTTCATTTTGAAGAAAATCATCCACCTCTAAAGATGGCTGTTCACGCATGAAAATTCATTTTTATCATAAATAGCGCCTAATTTTAATTTAGGAGCAATTATTTTAATGGTTGATTTTGCTATTTCTTCACTTCAAGGCGGTTTTCTCTCCATATACTTTGAGTAGTGAGAACCGATTTTCATTATCTCCAGTGTCAAGTCCTGTATAGTGACGAACTAGGTGATATTTCAATAAAACTTAGCAAATAGACGTAATTCCACGTACTTTTGAGGTCGGTTTTTTTAGTACTCTGTACTGAGATTATTCAGTACACTAGACGTCATTAGCCTTTTTCTGCTTCAGGTAACATACGCTCAGCGTCTAACGAACTAGATGGCGGTATTAATTTAAAACGTATTCGCATTTTGAGATAAATTTGTTAATTCTTTCCCTGGACTCTTCATTTGGGCTTGTTATATATTCTTATCCCATTCATCTTTCACTTGTTTTCTCTTTGTTCATTCCCTTCATATGCAAATCATCTATCGCAATATATTTTTCCCTTGAAGCTATCCAAATTCGTATTTAAATCCCCCAAACACGTGACTCTTATTATATGTAACCAACCAATTTATGAAACTACATGATTGTATTTACGTGAATAATGGACAGAATGTGAATATCTTCGCCTTTACTATGAGTAATGAACGCTCGAAGCGCTGTACAATTTGCTGTACAATATAGTTACTACATACTTCAAGTTGTTTCTAGCAACTATGGATACCGAAATTCGAGAGTAGGAGAGTAGACATACAACAAATGTCCGTAACGCCATCACAAAACTCAATGATAACAGAAAAGTTAATACGCTGGTGTTTGATTACAATTTTACAGCGATCGCTAAGTAATCCTGTTTATATTTATTTGATTGAATATCCGATTTACTATTATGATGTTCAATTTTTGTTTGTGTGAAAACACTCCACTAGTTTGTGATTATTATTGATAAAGAAATCGAACAACACGAAAAAAAATTTTATCTGAGTGGACTTGAACCAGCATCTGCTGTCACACCGTGGCTACCGCCCTTACCAATTGAGGTCTGTACCTCAATTGAAATACGTAAGATCTGCTGACTTGATCTGTATCGAGTCAGCAGATCTTGTCTAGAATTAACCGGCTTTTCTACCATGACAGCCACCCATGACAAACTTAATAATTAGTTTCTTACAGGCATCATGTATTGAGAAATTAATTAATGCTTTTTATTTTATAATGTTCAGTAATGAATTATAGTAAGTACACTAGAAAATACGCTGATTTTTATATTTAACACCTTGAACCGTCTCACTGTAAATGGAATGAAGTTGAATTTAAATTTCACGGAGACGAGCCCTTGTCTGTGATATCGGTTGATGTGGTTACTTGTGATGCAAAACAGTAAATATAAATTGTTTTCATGGATCAGAAAAGTAATATTATTTTTAAGTTAATAGGACACAATCTAGTTTGCGGTTGGGTAAATGTCAAAACGCATTATTCCTGAATTGAATGATAAATATAAAACTATTTTTGAAAATAACAAAAAATATTACATTCATTCATGACCGCCATTAGGTATTTTACTTACGGCTTACGATTTTAATTTAATTTTATTACATAATAACTATTGGAAAACGGGAAGCAAAAGCGAGCAAGGCCAAGTGGAATGTGAATCGACGAATTCCACGAAAAGAGAATATGCCAATAATTGGAGAATACGAGGGAACATGGGAAGGCTTTACCAGCAATAGAATAATTATAGGCAATATATTACTAAAAGAAGAAACAGGAACTATTAAATTTTGTAACAAGAGAGGTTGACCTCGAATCGCAGAAAGATGGCGTTGATTATTATTATTGACACAAAGATCAAACAAACACTAAAAAAATCCTTCGTTCCAACCATACTCGAACCAGCTTCTGTTGCCTAAACATGGCTATCTCTCTGCGAATTGAGCTACGGAATGAGCCAGCAGATCTTTCTCTACGTGCTTATTGCGAGTCTTTGTGTTGAGTTACAATTGTAAACAGCTTTTTGCCGTAGTGAGTCACCTGTGAGAAGTTATGAAACTTTCTGGAGTCAGGTGCTGATTAATGTTAAGAAGATGTCCCTCAGCGATGGCTACACTAACCAATCACAGTATTGTAAAAACGTGATCACTTAGAACTACTGCTAAGAATTAGCATAGTCGGGTGTCTGTGCTAATCCCTTTTTTTCGTGTTTCGTCTGTCCAATGACATTCGAAAGACACAAAAAAGGGGTTATGTCAATACATAACTTTTTTTTCGTGGGGAAATCGTCCTACGATACCTCTACGCCACGGGGTAGCGGATAAGTTATTTGACTGCTAGCGACTAAAACTCCACGGTATCCTGCTTGGGTGCTCTAGTGGGAGGTATCCGGGATCGACTTTGCGCACCGGAACCCCCCCAGAACCTAGGAGGAGAACGTCCTCTCCCTCCCCTCCTTACGATGAAGCGGGCCATACCGCCCCGTCGTCCTCCTCGCAGCTGCCAAATTTCCCCGAGTCCCGATCGCCCGCCGCCGCGAAGGATCTGCCCTCTCCCGATCACGCTCGGCGACCTTCTTCTAGAGCATCACCGCTTCACAGAAGGAGGCCACTGCCTCATGGGACTCATGATCTGCCAGTATAGCCGCTACTTATGCCTGGCGGAGATACATGATGACTTTAAAAATGTTGTTTTGATTTCGTGTATAGAAGTTACCAGACCGTTTAATTTAATTATACCTCCAACTATTTGAGCGTGGGTCTTTCAAAAAAGAAAGTGCGAGAGAATAAAGTTGTAGTTATTGGAAATTACATGTATTTAGGTTAACACGCGTAGGTTTTTCACCTTTATTACGATATATAATATGAAGTGATAAAGTAGGTAAAATGCGGAGTTTTCGGCCTCATATATTGTCAAAACGCTATCGCAAGTAATGAAGTGAGCCGGTGCCAAAATAGCCAATTTCACCGCGAGCATTCCCCGTTGACACATCTTTTGTACCGAGTTTGCATTGCTCCGCTCCGAATCACCCGTATGGAACAAGACTTAATTTCATGACTTGTTAGCTACTGCCAAATGACGTAATTTAAGAGAATATTGGGTAACCAACGTGATTAACTAATCAGTATTCGAAAGAGACGTCGAAGCCCATTGTTTGTACACCCTTTTGTTATAGTACAACAGTCTCTTTTACATTGAAACAAATAATCTTTTATACTTTTGCACAGTAAAAACATTGACTTATACTTAGTTAAGAAGTACCTAAGTAATAAAAATAAAATTTTCTATTCGAACCGACGTTTTCTAGCACACCGTGCCAAACGCTATGCCAACTAAGCTACGGAACGAACCATCAGCGGACCTCACGAATTTTTCTATGTGCTTGTTTTGTTGGATCTTTGTATTTGGTTTTGTGTTTGGTTTTTTCAACGACTTTTTAGCCGTAGCGCCAGTTATGAAAGTATTTCGTTACCCAGTTAGGTAACTTTACATCAACCCATTTATACGTCCCATGTATAAATGTGGGCATGGGCCTGGGTCTCCCCTCAGGCGAGAGTTTAAGCCATAGTCCGCCACCCTGGCCCAATGCAGTTTAGGGACATCACACGTTTTCCGAGGATTGTGAGCCTTCTTCGACGTGCAGGTTTCACCTTCACCGAAAAGCTCATGGTATATTTCAAATTAATGTTAATAGTGAGGCAACTTTATAAAAATATTTGAATGCAGCGTTACTTACATTTCAAAACATATCAAGCTTTGCATGAAGCAAAATGTCCTTTCTACATTCAAAGCAATTTCCCTTCGTGTCGCATAGCCGTGAGACGTCCTGTATGTATACTTTCTCTCTCTAGTCGTTTCCTCTTATCTGCAGATTGTGGTCAGCTTCGTGCCTACGTCTGAAGCGAGTGATGTCCCTCCATCTGTTTCTATACAGCGCGTCCCTTACGACAGTGTCCAAATTTGGAGAACTATGAGTCTTTCTTCTATCTTGTTGGTGGACAACCTCGTAATCGCTTTCCTTCTATGTTTCTAACTATAATCAGTTGCTCCAAACTTTCATCACCTCTGCGCACTATGTGGCTGAAATATAACAATGCGCTTGTGGCATATGGTGAATAACAGGGGTTTAATTTGGAACTAACATAGGATCAATGTATTGGGGTACGTTTAGCGGTCCAAGATGTTCACAGCATTCGTCTCCAGCAGCACATTTCGAATGCATCGATTCTTTGTCTTTCCCTGGTCAGAAGTATAAGTATGTGTATGTAGTGCACGCATACATAAATATTTATGTTAGTAGTGCCGTACTAATTTCGTATAGAGAATAAATACGTCATAAATTCTTATTGTTCTTTTGTGCAATGTAAGTACTCCGCGTAGATAAATAGATAATAAGAGAAGTATGGTAACTCCGTACAAACGTAGCAGCTCGACTCGTATGTGTGCGCGCACGCCGCCTGCCGTGTACAGACACACGAATTCGCATAATGTCGTGGTGCATAGCAGGGGTCGTCACACGCCCTTTAATTATAGAATTTTTTGCACACACTTATAGCGCCGCAAACCCTGTATCGCGGGTGCCATGGACACAAACATAGAAAACCACAAATTACATCCAAACTCATAAGAGAAATAAATATAGGTCATACAAATATTTCTCCCGGCCCGGGATTCGAACCCGGAACCAGTGCGTGGCAGTCCAGCATGGTAATCGTTCGGCCATGGAGGAAGATAAATTGAAGCGCTCGCTCGATGTTTTAAAAATTACATCTAATAGTAGCTGTGTTTGTTGTTGTATTTATCGTAGTTTGAATAAGAGTGCCTAAAATTGAGAATCGTTCATAATAAAAAAAAACAATACGCGATGATAGTATAAAATCATCAATATGTACGTACGTATATGTACAGCATTTAACAAAGTTATTTCAATATAGCACGAGAATACTATGACGAATATCTTTTCTTTTTCAAATTATATTTACAACCTGTAGGTACAACTAAAATAATAATGTAACAACCCTTCGCTCCGAGGGAAGTGTAGGCGCATTTATGCGCCGAACAGACGGGAGTTTCCCTACTTGCTCGTATTATACTATGTATCAACACGTATCTGTGATAGCAGACAAAACTACATAAAAATGTCGTGTTCCACAAAAGTTCCTCCATGAAGATACGTATAAGGTTTCAGGAAATGTCATCCATCAGTGTTCTGGCGGACGGGTCATTGTGCTCTATAGATTTTAGTTCGAACTGTGCTAAACGATCTTACTCCTTATGTACAGATAAATATTTGATCACGTACGTTCGGAAACAAACGTTTTATTTGCGCAGTTGTTTAGTGAAATCAACCAGTTAATGGAATATAATCAAACAATGCTTTGTCTAGACTTCGTGTTTGAATAGTTAAGTAACGATGTCCCATTATAGTCATTTACGTGACTGTAAAGCTGAAAGGTATTTATAGGAGATTATCGTTTAAAATTCTTGGTAGTTCTGTTGACCATTCTTTTCAGAGTAACGCTTTAGAAATCTTCCTGTATTAAAAAAAAAATTAAGTTAATTTACACAATATAGAGTTATTGCAAGTACCGAATTAGTACTAAAAAAAAAAACTAAATACAAAACAATTTAGACGCTACCTCAAGAAAGCTCTGAGACTACTGCAGTTTTATTTTTTTTGTAATATTTTGCAAAATGTTGACTTTTACAATGTTCAAATAGGTTAGTAGTTTATTTAAGGTATGTATGTTCCAGGCAATTTGAATAATTGGATATTATTAACACGGAACGGTCTTTATGAGTAATGAGCAATGATATTAATGCTCGTGGTTCATTTAATAAAACTAAACTTAAGTTGGCATGAATTTGTCGCACAAAATAACCTAAACTAACCAAAACACTATTTCTTAAAGGAACAAATTATTTGTAGTTTTTTATAAAGTAATCTTTGACCAAGATAGGGTGATCAATATTCATACTGACCGGAAAACGTGATGTAATGATCCAATTATTCAGTTATAATAGAATACCACGCAATTTTGACGACATAGCATATTTGATGCGGGTCTCAATAAAACGAAGCAACCAGCACTCTATGCAGAGCGTGCATGGAGGTAGAAGAAACTGTCTGCGCACATCCTACTACAATGCTGCGGCGTGACCAACTACAGGGCGAAGTACATTGGAGTGCCGAGGTCGCTCACCGAAGTCTTCAGCAGACTTAAGAGGATGTTGAGATTCCTGGAGGTCCTCGGGTGGCACGAATAGGATTCTGCACTCACCACGCGTAAAATAAGAGCCTAGACGTTGAGTTGCCAGACACCGTACCATACAAACCGGTCATTATGTATAATGAATGATCCGGCTTATCAAATTACCCGTAACATTTACAAAACTTAAAATAAGTAAAGGATTTTAATGTGGATTTTGGAGCGTACAAAGACTGTGAGATTCGTAAAGCAATGTTTGAAGATGCGTAACTCGTACCTATAAAAAGACAGACAAGAAAAATCGAAAATATAATATATTATAAAATTTAGAGATCAAAAACGCATCATAAAGTTATCTACAGCTTCTATAACAAACGGTTTCCTTTCACATTCCTCGGACGTTGCTAAAATGGTTGGAGTTTTTCGTTGGAAAAGCGGTTTCAAAGCTGTGCCATCTGCGACCATTACATTTAGAAAGCAAGACGAACTAATAATCGCTAGAAAGTTTTTCCAGCACATGGGCTCCTACTACAATGGCAATGTCGTTTTCGTTTCAAAGGTCAAATTATCTGTTTTGAGTTTCTTTATAATTGGATTACAAACTGAAACGATAGCAGTAATAAAATCTTTTAAGAGCATTGTTGGTGGTTCAATTTCTGTTTAAATATTTTTAAAATGTATTAATAGTGAAATATACTTGGAGATTGCGGGTGTTCATCAGAGTGTTCGTATAACGTTGTGAAAACTAATGAGACTTTTTAGTGTTATTATGTCAGTGTAATCAAAATATAAAATAATACTGAAAATTTACAACTGTTAAGTGCATGTTATACAAATTCATCGTATTTAAAATAAGAGACCCTCTCTCTCTTGGGTATGATGGACTATCTTGCAGTAGCCATACGACCTTCATTCGCCACCGCGATAAGCGCCTTTATACGTGAGACACACTATAAGTTTCCGGAATGAATGAGAAAATAATATTATAAATGGTAAGAAATGAATTTATTGTTTCTCAAAATTTTCTCCGTTAGCGTTAATGCACTTTTTGATACGAATGAACCAATTTTAAAAACATTTATGCCATTCCTCCGTGACAATCTCTCAAACATATTTTTCATACTCTTCGACATCCTCTTCAGGTGATGAAAATCGTTGACCGCGTAACTGGTTCTTAATTATTGGAAATAAATAAAAGTCACAAAGTGCCAGGTCGAGACTGTACGCGAGACGGCTCATAAGGTTAACGTTGTTCACCTTCAAAAATTCATTTGTCTGTCTGGCCGTGTGAGAAGTGGCAGTATTGTGGTGCAAGATGATAAGGCGTTTATGGTTATTTTTACAAAGTTTATCAATAACTTCTGGCAAACAAATGGTCGTGTACTAGTCACTATTCACGGTACAACGATTGTCCAGCAACAGTAGCCACGTGTCCAGTTTTATTTAAAAAAAAAGCAATAATCTGCTTAGAGGCACTTTGCACGCCCGCCACTTTGGTTGGCTTCGGCTCGAAAGACCCAAACGCTCGATTGCTACTTTGTTTTGGGATCGTAACTATAAATCCATATTTTGTCACCTGTTACTAAGTCCCACTCTAAATTTGACGCCCCTTCGTTGAATTCTGGTAAGCATGACATTGCACCAAGTGACGCGATCCGTTTTTTGAGCCTCAGTTCTAATTGTGTGAGATCCACTGAGAGCACAGCTTTTTCACACCTAAATATTTGTGTAGTATTAATTATCTTTGACTCACGCCTATGCCTAAAGATGCCCGAATCTCATGGTATGTCACATGCCTGTCTGTTTTGATCATACGGCACACAGCATGGATGTTTTTGTTGTTCACAGCAGTGGACGGGCGACCATCACGAAATTCGTCACTGAGATTCACACGAGCGCGTTTGAATTCTGCAAATCAGCTTTAAATGGTTGTCTTGCATGGTGCTTCATAGCCAAAATCTGTTTGAAGCCGAGGGAAGCTCCGCTGAACTGTTAAATTACACTTAAAGTCGTAGAAAATCATACTACGAAAATTTTCACGAGTTAAGTCCATGGTGATGTAGACAAGCAATTTCTAAAATGACGCCACATTGTAAAAACAAGTGACAGTTAGATGAAACAAACTGTATTCTACAGCCAAAGAGATCCATTTTTAAATGTCGTAATTACTTTTTAAATATTGTTTATGTAAGTGGCCAGTTCCGGAAACGTATAGTGTGCCCTATCTCGAGCTCTCATAGAAGAGCGTAACTTCTTGAACAACCGCTTCCAGTTACGGAGGTTTTTTTAGTTGACAATTTTCGGGAATATTCGAAAGTATTTATAGCAGAATGAGATTATTTATCTGTGAGAAATACAAATAATTGAATTCAAAATGTTGTTTTTTTTTTCTTCATATTATATTTTTTATTCTTTTTATTATTAACAATAATAAAGCACTGTTTCATAGAAAATGTTCAACAATTATTATTAACATGAGTACAACGAGGATTTAATTTTTTATATTTTCTAACGGTTTGTATGCCGTAGCGCCTTGTGAGAAATCTATGAAAGTTTTTCTTCACTCAACCTTTACAAAATTTGACAAGAGATGTCGCTTTAAGATTTGTAACTTTAAGATTTGTAATATTGCTTTTTAAAGAATATTTTAATGTTTTACTATCATGATATTCATTTATTTCTAGTGAAAGTAATTACTCCACTAGTGCATTAAATTATTATTAATAACAAAGAGAGAGAAAAATTCCTTCGATCTGACAGGACTCGAACCTGTGTCTGTTTTGCCAATCTATGGCAACTGACTTATCAACTGAGCTATAGATCGAGCCAGCTGATCTCACGAACTTCTCTATGCGTTTGTTACGGATCTTTGGTTTTTGGTTTTTAACGGCTTATTTGCCTGTGAAAAATCTATGAAAGTTTTTTCTGTTGTGTACATACATAGTAATTGTAAAAGTAATACCTAGATTACAGTACGTCACTTTTTGAACTACGAATGTAAAAGTTGTGCAAATGAAGAATGGTACGATTTTCAACAAAAGCATTTGATAAAATTTTAGGTGCGGCCCGAAGCAAAAATAATTTTATTATGTATATAAACTTTTGTGGGAAGGTTTTTATTTGCCGTCAAATATTTATTTACCTTCATACACACTTAAGTTATACCGAATTTCGGGAAAATTCAGGCGACATGAACGGCAATTTCATATTACAGAGAAAACCCAGTAATTTTTACTTTTTCTTAGGGACGTACGAAATAAATTTTGGCAAGTTTTATCTCTAAATCTAGGAGAAATAAGAAGTATTTAGAGCTCCATAATTATGTGTCTTAATAAACAGGAATTGATCAGGGGCTCGAATCGATTAAGTAGCTAATAAAGTTAAGCGGTTGACAACTTTATAGCCCGAAAGGGGAAAAAATGTCCTCAGACATAATAAAATCAAAATTAACGTATATTCTTATCGTTCGGGTAGATAAAAATTTACTTTGCTTTGCAAGTTTACTTAAAAACCGCCGTTTAAGCAAAGTAAATTATACATTATATACTTAATATAACGAACGTTTAATATAAAGTTACATTCTACAATTTCAGTTTTGTCAACAGTCACTAACCCTAATACTAATTTTAAATAACAATTTTATGTTATAAACATTGACTTACAAATAAACGGACGACGGGTATAATACAAAAACCACGAAAAAAAGTCCCAAGTCAACCTATTTAAACGTAGTGATATGTAAAGGAATATGAAAAAGCTAAAACGTTGAATTTAAATTGTAATGTCATCGCAGCACTGTCTAATTTTGATTGCTTCGCTGTCAGTCGAACAAACGAAGACTAAAGCGTGAATGACGCTCTGTATACGATTTTAACGCCCTATAAGTTCGGACACTTTTAAGCGCGGACCCGACGTCCATAATAATTGTAAGTCAATGGTTATAAACCTCAGTTTACACGAAATGGATTATTAAACTGCTGCTCGCTTCGCTCGCCCGGATCGTGTTGGTTTTTCATTTGCTAAGCGGTTATGACTTCTACCGGCTAAAACCCCACAGTGGCCTTCTCGGGTGCTCTAGTGGGAAGGATCCGGGATCGACTTTGCGCACCCGAACCCCCCCAGCACCTAGGAGGAGCTACGTCCTCCCCCTCGTCTCTTCACGACGAAGCGAGTCACACCGCCACCGCCCCGTCGTCCTCCTCGCGGCTGCCTAACTTACTAGCGAACGAAGCCCCCGCTCCGATCGCCTGCAGCCGCGAAGTTACGCCGCCGCCGAGCGGGATCGGCCCTCTTCCGATCACGCTCGGCGACCTCCTTCTGCAGCATCACCGCTTCACGGAAGGAGACCACTGCCTCATGGGACTCTTGATCCGCCAACATAGCCGCTACTTTGCCTGGCGGAGAGAGATCGAGATCCCGATCCCGATCCGCGCAACCAGGATGTTCCGCTCGGAGGCTCATACGAGGCACTCCTCCTCATTTGCTAATCTAACCTAAGCAGGGGGTGTAACTGTGTGGAACGAAAAAATCGGGACAGCTGAAGATAATAAAATTTCATAAAATATTTTTTCATACAAAATGAATAAAATCTTTTATTTTTTTTTTATGATAATGTGCTCACTTTATTATAAGAATGACTTCATGGTATCGGAAGAAAAAAATTGGGATAGCAGAAGTTAGTCAAAAATTAATAAACAAAATAATTTTTTCATACAAAATTGACAACAGTTTATTTAATTTGACCAAGTTCTGCTGTCCCGACTTTTTGTCTCATACTATGAAATATCCTTATAAGAAGCTGACTCTATCAACGTTGTAAAAAAAAATTAATTTATTCATTGTATATGAAAAACATTTTATTAAATTTGACCATCTTCTGCTGTACCGATTTTTTGTCAAATACAATGAAATGATCCTTACATAAAATAAAACCGTGTCGAGCACCATAAACAAAATTCATCAATTGTAACCATTTTTATGGACAACTTACGCTTGACCAAAAAATAGACTATACCAAAATTGTTTTCAAAAAAAAAAGACTAAATGGTTCCTTAGACAGAATGGTTCCTTGTATCTTATGGTTTCAGATTTGCCCATACTGTCCCATTAAAAAAAAACTGCAAATGGCATACCGTGCCTGAAGGCGCTGATTCGGATCCAACCGGATCGAAAGAATTTTTCTTAGTTTTCGATCTTTGTTTAATCTTAATTAACGCAAGTTTATAATATCCAATAGAGACCTTGAAATCGTTACGGACTTAAAATTAATCAACCTTTCTCTGAAACAAGTATGTCAACGTCAGCGTCAGCGTAACGAGATCAGCATGATGTCCCAAGGATATCAAATCCATTAATTCCAATCACGACTGCAATGAGTAGTAGCTTTGGGGATATATCAAGGACGGCCTGAAAATAGTCACGGTTATTTTTATGATGTCAACTTCCCGACTATATATTTTTTATTTCGAAAAGATGGGACAATACTTTTTACTACTAAACAAGTGTATTGTGAAATAAATCTTAAAACTATGAGAACAAAGTACAAACTTTACAACCTAAACATCAACACTACGCTTCGTCAATAGGTACTCAAATACAACAACTGGGGCTTACAAGTGATTTCGGCAAATATTCCTAACCTAAAAAAAATCCCGCTCTGTATTGTGTTCGGCTCAAAAGTTAAAAAAATAAAAAATATTACTTATATTGTCATATGTATGTGGCCGTTCATAATTCGTCGTAAATAACTTTGAGATAGGCGTTCATTCAACTAATAATTATACACATTAGAGATTTAATTATCAATGATAAAACACAGTATAATAGTCGAGAACGGTCTGTGTCTGTAATCTGATTTTCGTAAGAGTTTACTGTTCGGTTTAATATTGTAATGGCCTCTGAAGTTTACTTAATTTCCGATGTCTCGCGTATGTACGAATACCTTATAAATTGTATTTTATAGTCTTTGTTCGCTGGCATGATGTTATAATATGTTTTTTTTTATGAATATAATATAATAAAATATTAATATATCCTATTTGCGATTTTATGGATAGTTCATATTTGAGGAAACTTGACGATAGTTCACAATATTGTGACAAAATATTTAATAACAAGTAAAGTAGAGCCAACTCACTTTCTTGAAAGCTCTAAAAACCTATAGAAATGAATCTACAAAATAAAATTTATTTTAGTGAGAGTCAAACTGCATAAAAAGACTACATCACTCACGAAAGCAAATACTGTCGTAACTGAGATACGTTAAAAATGATGGTGTTGAAAAAACACGATTTGATAGTTCCAAAAATTACTGAATGGAACCAATAAATTTATATTCTCGTTTAAAAAAGAATAACTAATTATTATATGCATAAAAATAGGTAATCCCATTATTCGCAATAAGATTCGTTCAGTATTGTTTTAATCTTCAAATCGTGTTTTCTCAATTCCATGAGTTTTGAGTTACGGCAGTATTTAGTTTCATGTCCGACATTATCGACAATAAATGGGGCCTATCTCAAAATCAACAAATTCATCAGAAAGATGGTTTAGATACAAGTGAAGCAAGTCTACCGTCCGAAGCCGATTCATACACGGGTCCAAGTACTCACATGTTTATTCAGGCAAATAAAAAGCTCGGCGTTCTTCTTTTTAATTTTGCATATTCCGAACGCAGCTGTGTTACAAGATAATGTGAACTACTTTGGTTTGAGCCGCTATTCTCGAAAAGTAGCAATATATTGTATTTGACAATTTTGTTCGCTTGCATGAAGTTATAATAATATGTTTCATATTATAGTTACAGAAAAGGTTAGTTCTTTCTTTTTTATATACAAAGATAAGTGCGCATTTAACCTGCATTTCGCATGATGAATACTATAAATACTTTCGAATATTCCCGAAAATTGTCAACTAAAAAACCTCCGTAACTGGAAGCGGTTGTTCAAGAAGTTACGCTCTTCTATGAGAACTCTACATAGGGCACACTATAAGTTTCCGGAACTGGCCACTTACATAAACAATATTTAAAAAGTAATTAAGACATTTGAAAATGGAACTCTTTGGCTGTAGAATACAGTTTGTTTCATCTAACTGTCACTTGTTTTTACATCTTGACGTCATTTTAGAAATTGCTTGTCTACATCACCATGGACTTAACTCGTGAAAATTATCGTAGTATGATTTTCTACGATTTTAAGTGTAATATAACTCAGCGGAGCTTCGCTCGGCTTCAAACTACTTTTGGCGATGAAGCACCATGCAAGACGACTATTTATAGCCGATTTGCAGAATTCAAAAGCGGTCGTGTGAATCTCAGTGACGAATTTCGTGATGGTCTCCCGTCCACTGCTGTGAACAACAAAAACAACGATGCTATGTGCTGTATGATCAAAACAGACAGGCATGCGACATGTCATGAAATTCTTTAGGCATAGGCGCATAAGTCAAATACAATCAATACTACACAAACATTTGGGTGTGAAAAAGCTGTGCTCTCGGTGGATCCCACACATTTTGACTGAGACTCAAAAAACGGATCGCGTCAATTGGTGCAATACCATGCTTACCAGATTCAACGAAGGGGCATCAAATTTGGTGCGAGACATAGTAATAGGTAACGAAACATGGATTTATAGTAACGATTTCAAAACAAAGCAGCAATCGAGCGTATGGGTTTTTCGAGTTGAGCCGAAATCAACCAAAGTGGCGCGCGTGTAAAGTACCTCTAAGCGGATGATTGTTTCTTTTTTTAATAAAACTGGGCACGTGGCTACTGTTGCTGGAGAATCGTTGTACCATGAATAGTGATTGGCACATGACCATTTGTTTGTCGGAAGTTATTGACAAACTCCCTAAAAATAATCGAAAACGCCGTGTCATCTTGCACCACGATAATGCCAGGTCTCACACGGCCAGACAGACAAATGAAGTTTTCAAGGTGAATAACGTTGACCTATGAGCCATCCCGCGTGCCGTCCCGACCTAGCACCTTGTGACTTTTATTTATTTCCAAAAATTAAGAACCAGTTACGCGGTCAACGATTTTCACCACCTGAAGAGGCTGTCGAAGAGTATAAAAAATATGTTTCAGAGATTGTCACGGAGGAGTGGCATAAATGTTTACAAAATTAGTTCATTCGTATGAAAAAGTGCATTAACGCTAACGGAGAATATTTTGAGAAACAATAAATTCATTTCTGACTATTTATGGTATTTTTTTCATATTTATTCCGGAAACTTATAGTGCGCCTCACGTATCCGTGTAAAGAGCTCAAATGTCATTTATTTTATTGTGAAAATTATTCTGTCAAGAAGTTCTGCCCTTCGAGAACATTTATTGCGGATTTGAATGACGTGAGTTTAAAAAACATGACCTTTTTCTTTGGAGCATAAGTCCTATCAGTAGAAAATAAAAAATGTTGTCCCATTTTTAACCGACTTCAAGAAAGGAGGAGGTTATACGTTCGGCTATACGTATGTTTTATGTATGTTTTCCGATTTTTCCGTCAATTGTAGCCGATTTTGAGAATTATTTTTTGTTTGATAGCGTACACTCTCGCGGTGGTCCCATTCTCACCAAGTCAGAATTTGATGAGGAAATGGAAATCGAGGAAAATCCTCAAATTTTATAGGCATATCAGTGTTCTTATCAATATCTCCGTCAACTGTGAACCGATTTTTAAAAATTCTGGTTTGTTTGAAAAGGTGGTCTCTAAACTTCAGGGGTGGTCCCTGAAGGCGACGATGCTGTTCCAGGTTCGTTTCGGCTATCACAACCTAAAAAATTCTTTTTCGCAAATAAAAGTCGACTTTCACTTGACACAATACATGGAATCAACAAATCACCGTCACCATGACAACCAGAAAAAAAGTATAAAATGTATAAAGGAGTCCGTTACATTGGGGTCACCAAGAAGTCAGAATCTGATGAGGGTATCCCATGAAAATCGAAAACGCCGATAAATTGAGTTTGGTTTTGTTTTTCAATGTAAAAGCTACTATCATTTATTTTTATTACTTTTATTATGTAAAATGTTTGGCGTTATAGTATGTGTTTTTGAAGGCAGTAGAGCTCCTTGGGAAAGAGTTCGTCCAGGGAAGCACTGCCACCTTACCTATTTCAGTCGCTAAGCAGCAATGTGAGCATTACTGCGTTCCAGTTTTCAGCACAGGCACGTGGGATTGGTCTACTTATGTCTCAGGGTGACGGGTGCAGTGGCAGTGCCCCTTAGATCTTTGCGATTTAAAGCTCTGAGTGACACTGCAAGTACTGTGGACAAGCTTGTCGCTTACCACCAGGCGTACGGCTTGTTCGTCCCGTTTCTTGATCACCACGTTAAAGAAACAATGTGTAAAGTAAATCCGGTGAAAGACGTAGCGTCTGTCATACAGTTTTATTAAAAAATTAGTCCGGGTGTTAGTTCTTAACCTCACCTTAAAATGTTCTTTACTTAGTAATGTTACATAATTAAGATATAGGTTAATAATATTAAGATACCATGCAATTGTTTAGGCTCAATAAAGATTTTTTACCATTTTAGTTATAGTTTAACTGTCTTAGTTGAAGAAACGGTTACCACCAACTGCCACGCAGAGGTCCCGGGTTCGATTCCCGTGCCGGGAGAAAAAAAAATTGCATGGCCTACATTTATTTCTCTCGTGAGTTATGGGTGTAATTTGTGGTTGTCTATGTGTGTGTCCATAGCAACCACGATACAGGGTTTCCCTAGTGAGGGACTATGAGTGTGCGCGCGTTATTATTATAGTTGTCATTTATTAGTTTTTCGTACATACATGAACTGACATCACTATATTATTTAATGTAGTACTTTATTGTCTTTTATATAAGGTGCTGTTTATTGTACATGGTAATATGCAATGCTCTCAAGTCTTAATAAAATCAACAGTGATATCGTAATATATTTTCATAATAAATACATAGCGATATGTTAATGTAAACCAATTTCTATGGGAATTGATTTTCCGGCTTTACGGGCAAAGTTCCCTCGTGACCCTCTGGAATGCGAGGGAAGATGACGTCATAATTTTATAGACGCTGCTGCTCCCCTCTTTTCCTATGTAATCACAATAAATGATGTCACGTTCTATTTGTAAGTATTCGGCATAAAAATATTCAATATTTTTTTGTTGTTTTACAAAAACAGTCCGATAAAATATTAGTGTCACCAAAATTTGAATGAATAACCATATAAAGTCAATGTGAATAACACACTCTTTGAATACTGACAACTATTTATTTTTACTATGCGATATTGGAAAAATTTCAAGCATTAGCCGGTTTCAATTACATTTGTGACGCAAATATTGGATTTATATTGGAATTTTCAATGGAGGAATTTTCAACTATTTCTCCCGGCTCGGAAATTAAACCTGGGACCTCTGCGTGGCAGTCCGGCATGGTAACCGTTCGGCCACGGAGGCAGTAGATTAATAATTATGTCACTGAGTTTTAGGCGCATTTGTGCGGCTTTCCCTTCAAATTATTGGTATCCTAAAACAAACAAATGGATAAATTAGTACATTCGTACATGACAGCTAAATGTGGTAACATTTAGCTGTCAAATTATAGTAATAATAGGTTTATTGCGTTAGTTCATCAAGTTAACCCAGACCACCTAGGCCAAATCCACTTTAGAAAAGTTCATTTCCCAAATTGGTTCTACCGGGAATCGAACACTGAACCAAGAGCTACGGAATTCACTTCGCGGCACTACCCAGAACACCTATGCCAAAACCACTTTAGAAAAGTTCATTTTCAAATTGGTTCTACCGGGAGTCGAACCCGGAACATATGACTACGAAATTCGCTCCGCGGCTCTACTCAAAATACCTAGACGGCCAAAAACACTTCAGAAAAAGTTCATTTTCAAAATTGCTAGCAGCAAGCGGCCGCGGGAGACGTCGAGCTGCGCCAGGCGCACTTTATAATATGCATTATAATATAGAACATATTGTCTAATGAATAAAGTATATATTGCTTCTATCAAAAGAGAAAACGGTATGGTTGGCGGCGCAGCGCAACGCAGCGCTGTTTTTGCTTTGCTTTCAAAGAAATATCGACTTTGTTTAGTAAATATGAAATTCTATACTAAATTGCATCTACCACGCAATATGCCTTTCAAAGAAATAGACCTAATTGTTGAGAAGCTAAGTTACACTTTGCATTGCTGAAGGCGGAACAAGTCGCCGACGGTTAGCGACGTCGCCAACCGTAACCTACCGTAGGCGACGCAGCGTGGCTTTTCTCTTTTGTTTGAAGAAATGTATACTTTATTTAGCGGACAATATGTTCTATATTGCATTTTATAAAGTGCGCCTACCGCAGCTCTCTACAGCCCGCCATCGCTTACTGCATCTTCGTTTTCATTTGTTTGTTTAATGAAATGTTGCCTTATTTTGTTGAGGATAAAATTTATCTCGCATTGCTCCCTTGAATGCAGCCTGCTTCGTGTTGCGTAGCGTCTCCGCGATGTGAATCAAGCCTTAGTGTGCATTTGACCTCTAACTTACCCGATGGAAAGTGACGATAAGTTCGACGATAGCACATGCACGCCTAAATAATGCCTATTCACTCTCGCCTTGAATAGGCCCAAGTTATATCTTTCAGGGAATGTCTGATGGTGTCCCCGCCCACCAATTCTACGCTTGTACACACTCTTCTTCCTTTTCTCGACTATGAAAACGTCGTGTATCTTACTTACTCTTAATAAGTAGTAAGTAGTAAGCTTCTTATAATAAGTTGGAGCGACTGCGAGATCAGTAGATTAGAATTGTGTACTGCTTAAAAAGTACGACCACATTCTCTGGTCTACTGATGAGCTAAGTTTTCTGCATATTCTGCATTGTCTATAAAAACGTTCTCATTGTATGTTTCCAGTGTAAAATCCTTTTTCATTCTTCTTTCCTTAATTATCTTCGTGAGGACTTTGAATTCCGTCTGGTTGTGAGTAACCGCGTGTGTTCCGGCACAAATTTGTCCCTTGTCCTAACGCGCCGCATTTTCAAAAATATTCGGTATGCTTTCGAGTTTTTAGAGGCGCCTTTTGAAGGTTTGGAATTGTTCGAATTTTTGGTATTCTACACACTATTTTAAAACAGTCGTTTAACCTAACATGCTCCCCCGAATTATCTTCGAAATTTTTACAAAACACCGATGATGTAAGTATGCATTGTATGTAATGAGTTCTAATTCCGTTGATTATCTGTCTAATGTACTAAATAATGTTTCCACTGGAAAAGCAAATTCTTTCTCAGATTAAGCATAAGAGCTTTATTTCCAGTACTAAAGAGAGCTAGAGTGTCAATCAAAATAAATGAGCATTTACTCATTAAAAGTTAATATGTTTAACATAGTTAATTTACAGCGAGTAGTTAGTGACCAA
The DNA here is from genome assembly GCF_003589595.1 of Hyposmocoma kahamanoa. Lineage (NCBI taxonomy): Eukaryota > Metazoa > Arthropoda > Insecta > Lepidoptera > Cosmopterigidae > Hyposmocoma > Hyposmocoma kahamanoa. The sequence goes on from NW_020653726.1 coordinate 11,721,621, forward strand.
CAGAGGTTTAAATATCCTAAACCATGTTAATAGGTGAGATATACATACAATGTGTTTAATGCTAAATTAGTATGTACGGAACGAAGTTAAAACATTATCACCTAAATTTTGCAAGCTAGAAATATTTCCATACACGATTTGATAGAACTAAATCTTACAGAGTTTATTACAACGTGGTAACGTTTGCAAATTGCAGAAATAAGGTTATTAAGTAATTATTTACTATTGTTTAAGAAACATTAAATGCGCATGTTGAGATGGATGTGCGGAGTAACGAGAAAGGATAAGTCGACGATGTTTCCGTAATATAGACCACCAAAGGTAAAATTAATACAGACACGATTAAAATTCACTAAACTGACTTAAATAATACTATTTATATTAATAAATAATACTAATACTATTTATATACTAAATACTAATACTATTTATATTAATATTACATGGCTCGACATGATCCATTTGCAATAAATTTGACGAAAACTATTTATATTAACTTTAATAACAAATTAATATAACTAATTATATATAATAATAATTATATATAGAAATTAAATATAATGAATTGAATATTGACCGGCTAAGCGAAACCAAATTTTCAGGTATAGTTATTAATAAACAATTAAATTGACTGTCTCACATTGAAAACGCTTGTGGAAGAAGTAACAAATTTGCGTTTGCTTTGAAATGTTTACGTAATATGACTAATATGTAAATCGTGCTTTCTACTTATCATGAATATGCATGATAAGTAGAAAGCATGGTTTCGACTCGATCTTACGTTATGGATTTCTTATCAGGGGAAGTGGTACAAACATAAACAGAGTGTTACTTGGTACTTGGTACTTGGTGCAACGGGCTGGTATCCACAACTCGACGACAAAGCGCCTATTTTGCGTGTGTTAGCATTTTTGTAAAACGCAATATACATTTATTTATCAACGTTAACCCTCGAAGTTATAGAGATCCTAATAGACAACTTCATTTTGAAGTACATAGTAAAATTGTTTATGTATAATATGTGTTAGAATTTATAACAGAGTACCAAGTGACATAAAAGACTTGCCTATTAAATTATTTAAAACAAAATTATGCGAATGGTTGAAAGATAAAGTATATTACAGTATTCAGGATTTTTTCAATAACTATTGTTATATAAATACATGAGGTTAAATTAATAAAAGTATGTAGGACTATTGTTACTGATGTGTTACAATATAAAATTAATTAATTAATTATAATAATATAATTTAATGTAATCATGTGACGACCATTTTTTGTATGCCTAGAATATTTTCTGGCGAAACATGTTTGTACCTATTCTACAATTTGTTATCTTGACCACCATGTTTCTAGCAAATATATGATTTGGTTGATTGATTGATTGATAGGACTTATGTGTATCGATTGATAGGTAATGATGATTATGTGAACGAGAGAAAAATCGCTTATCCGTATACCCCATTTTACTAACCGTGAAAATCTTTGAATTTTTAATGCTGAGAGACCTGTCGAGATAAGAACTCAATTTTATCATCGAAGATAACATAAGTTGGCACGGATTTTGCGTTTGCGCATTAAGGGTAATAATTATCATAGGTTTCATGATACTCAAATGAGAAATAGTGTTGTTATGCAACGGTGAAAAATTGTTGTATAGAAACCTGAGCAAGCGAAGGAGTCTAAGATTAAACCACGAGCAAAGCGATCAAAAATAGAATCCTAAGCGTAGCGAGGCTTCAAGCCACGAGACGCAAAACAACTTTGCTATCGAGCGAAACACACAACTTGTTACCTCATTATAGCGACGAATATAGTAGAACATTTGAACTATAGCCAATCAGTTTCAATGAATACCTAAAATTAGTTATCGTTGTCAATTTAAATGTCAACAATAATAATTAAATATGCCAATGTATTTACGTACATAAATAATGCGTATAAATCGCGTAGTTGAACGTGTTATTATGTTTTTTAAAGAAAAAAAAGAAACAAAGATAAATTCAGGTACACCATAGTCCATTGCAGATTTTTCATGAGAAAGAAAGCCTTTCCGAGCTAATGAGGTGAGAAAAATGTTTTGCTCAGGTCTTCCTAAGTAATTTTTATTATAGTTCAGAATAGGTGATATGCGTTAATTTTAGACATAGATGGTTTGAAACCTGGAAAACTATTTATTATATTATAACAGAGCTGACTGATATAGTTTTCCAGGTTCTGAAAAGAGCCCAAAAAGTTAGATACCAATATAAGCAATTTGGATCCGAAAAATAGTTTCATTGTAACTTTTACTGTGAAGCCATTAAACTTTTAGAACAGACTTAATATTTAATATTATATATAATTTATATACTTATAATTTAAAATTTAAACAGCTTTCGAGTGTATAAAAAGAAATTTTTATAGTATTTGTTTTACGTCATTTGCTTAATTATTAATATATAAATACATTTTTGCTGTCCTGCTTGATTATAACGAAAAAAACGATAGTAAAAATGTAAATGTTGTATGATCTTTAATACTGTAAATTGTAAGATCAAGTTTTCTTGAGGACCTGTAGTACATAAAAGTTATTTTATGTGTAATTACAAAATATTTTATTCATAAATCAGAAATTTTAAACCTAAGCATTAATTGCAAAGTAATACTTAAAATTTCATAGGTAAGCGAATTACGCTTGAAATCGTTAAATTGAGATACATTAATAGTTAAAGAGATAAATAATTCGTAAGCAATATGCCTGGCGAAAAATGAATTTGCTTAATGCTTTACATTACTGGGAAACGGAATGGATACAAATTTTTGTAACAAAATTGATCTTTGTGACAATTGTGTAATCCACGATATTGTAAACTGAGCCTAAGAAACCAAAAAATAAAACACCAAACGCTGCTCTTTGAACATTTGTTCACTTTTAGCATTAACAATATTTATTTAAATTACATTTTAATAATTTGAAAGCGTTGAACGAATTGCTAACATAGATTCTCGAGTATGCATAAGCTGTGCAATGACAACCTTTGTTATGAAGTTTTTATTTTACAATAGTTTCAAGGCAAATTTTGAATATAAATAGATATCTTAGACAACCGGCGACGACCGGCCACGTGGTTCCTATTCAGTGCGATTTTCAAAGGAAACCCGGAACCTCGCGTGGCAGACCAGCATGTTAACCGTTCGGCCTAGGAGGCGGGGTATAATAAATAAGTATAGTAAGTAATTATAATGATATATGTTTAATAATGTAGTAGAAAAATAGTAGTACATAAATAGAAGAAGCACTTTTTAAATAATGAATGTACGTGGTACGTGATGTAAATTTACCAGGTTAACGGGTGTGGCGTGTGACATTAGAACAAGCCAAATTATAAGTTAAGGAAATTATTACCCGTTTCGAATAAATGTCAATTTAAATTAGACTGTTCTCGGATCGATGAGAAATTCTTTATTAACTTGATATTCAATGCCAAAAGAAAGTTGCTAACATTGTACAGATGAAGAAACAAAAACACAGAACGAAATATAACTGTCGAAAGTTGAACAAAATGTCTAACAATAAACTTTAGCTCGGCCAATAAACTTTTCTCCAACAAACATATAAAGTTTCTTTGATGAGCAAATTAAATAATAATTTAGCATTTCCCGACTAAAAGATGATTAATGAACTCTTAAAATTAACATTTAATTAATGTAAAGCTTATATACATATAGTGTACTATTGTTAGATTTACCTCTTAAGGTATGTGGTCGAGGGTTTTGAGTAATCAAATGAAAGGTTCGGTCCACATCATTTTATTGTAAAATAGGAATAGGTAAGGAACAGGAAACGGAAGAAAGGTAAAGTAAAGGTGAAGGTAAAGTACAAAACAAAATAACGGTATAAATAAAGGAATAAACATATAAAAACACTCCCTTTTTAAATTACATACAGGTTAGACATAGTAAAAAGGAACTTACCCCAAAAGAGCCTGAATTTGTACAAATATAATGCTTTACAAGCAGTTAGGCTATATGATTTTTCAATGGTATAACTAGTCAGAATTTGATATGAAGTCCAGCACGTCTGCTCGCTTCGGAAATTTAGTAGACACACAAATACAACATATTTGATGGCTAAGCCAGTAAAAATTCTATAAATTCTGTCTGCAATTCGGGTATAATGGTATCGCAAAAGTTTCAAAGCTTTTTTGACATCCTAAATCCTCAATTATTATTGAACCGGCGGCGTCGTGGGCTAGAGCCTAAACCATCTCGAAGAAATGACATAAGAACACAAAGTACCTTGCATCAGGGCCTACATATGTAGGTAAGGGAGATAAAGATGCTTAATTTGGTTTTTGTCTTTAGCTACAATGACGTGTACAACATTTTTTAAAGTAAGTACACTCCAATAACATGTCAGTGAATAACATGCTCGTAGCGGTGACGTCATTGCGTTGTGTGACTGTTAAAGGCAGTCTGATTTGCGCATTAAAGGAAAAGAATAGCTGTCATTAAACCGTTGATTGGAAACTGTATTAGGATTGCCCGGGTGCAGTATTTATTTATTCGTATATTGTTACCTTTCGTGTGTAACTACTTATTTGTATAATTAGGGTAGTGCGATCTGTACTATTATCCTGTGCTAGACGCTGACGTCTTTGCGCGCGTTGAGGAAAACACCCTCGTCACTGATTTAGTCAGGAATTATTTGATAATTGGCCTATTCACTCTTCGTTATCAATTCGTTAAGTCGTCGGTGAAAGAATAACATCGGTTGGCAGCAATTAATTCGATTATGCACTTTTTTTAGTTATTCGTTCGAAAATACTAAAGATGGTCCTGGTTAAAACAGATTTTAAATGTCTCGTGGCAAATGCACTCGGTTGTTCACTTTCCAAGTATCTCATACATAACAAGCCCATCCATGTGCAATAGTTTATAAAGCCATGATCAGTAACCTCAGTGCTTATATTCATATGGCAACCCTGCCAATGACAATTATGTCATAAGAGATGATTGATTAAACTGAACAAATTCAAACGACACCAGCTATTCGACTGAATTACCTTACCCAATTTGAGCTGTCAAAATGACATTTTTAAACAAGGAAACCATGGTCTGATGAGATTCGTAGATAGCTTAATAAATTATTACTCTAGGAATTCGAAGATAGATTAAAAAATATAACATTAAGGTTTAACCTTCTGTAAAGCACATTACATAAACAATAAACTGAGTTCTGTATATTCTGGCATATGCACGTACTGCAGCGTAATGCATGTGGAAAAGCGCCAATGGAAGTACATCAAATGAGAATAAATTGTAGTCTCACACAGTGCGTTATTAATGAAATGTCTGTTTACAATCCGCAGCTGATTAAACGTTTGGAGTGAGCGAACCCTTAGACCAAAATGCGTTAATTAATAAACGAGTTGGCAGCGCCGAATGAGCGGTTACAAAAGGCCATGTGTGTAAAACTAAACAAACGAACGCGAATTCTGAGCATGTTCAACTATGAAACAAATTTTGTGTTAACATTTAACTTCTACTTACTATCAACGAATTAGTTTCTGTACAAATATTGAATAACAAGAGCAATTTGAAATTATAGTCTTTTATACAATGCGCACAATTGTTCCACCTCCACGCGTGCGAAGTTCTTGAGCATTCTATGATAACATGTTGTCACAGAACGCCCAAGGATGTAGCCGGTACTCCCTGGGGCCAACACTGACTACTTTCGGCTTCAGTCTGAGTCTTACCGGTAAGGGCGCGAAGTGATCAATACGGCCCGGCCATGCGTCTCCGGGTGTGGACTAACAGAATTCTGTTCCAGAGACCTGTGTGCCGTCAAGCTTTTAGCTGACACGACCACGGGCCTGCCTGAAGTGGTGCTCGCCTCTGTCTATATGGCGGAGACTGATGTACCACCATCGCTGGAAATGGAACGGCTAATCAAATACTGCGAGCAGAGCGGCCAGCACATCGTCGTGGCTACTGACTCCAATGCCCACCATCTGTTGTGGGGCATGGAACTTGTAAATGACAGAGGTAAGAACCTAACAGAATACTTATTCACAACTATCCTTCAAATCCTTAATAAAGATACAGTACCAACCTTCGTAATTAAAAGATGCAGGACGATAGAGTCCGAAAGAGCTGTAAATCTTGTCCAAGACTGGCACGTGTCCGAAGAAGCATCCTTCTCGGACCACAGATGGATAAGATTCAGCTTAAAAACAAACATCAAAGAGCAACAACCGAAACGAAATCCCCTTAAAACCGATCGTAAATTATACATTGACAAACTACACCAGAGCCTGGGGGAACCGGTAGCACCGGGAAGACTGCTGGACACAGCACAGATAGAAACACAGGTTAAAGAACTGACATCAAACATATTGAGCAGCTATAACTCCGCATGAGTGAATCTGCCCCGCGGCAAGCCCAAACTCTTCAGTACAGAAATACAGATATCAACCGAAGTCAAGTACTTGGGAGTAATACTGGACAATAAGTTGAATTGGAACAAGCATCTGGACAACAAAATTAAAAAAGCTACTATCACCTTCTGGCAGTGCCATAGAATGGTAGGTAAACAATGGGGACTTTCACCCAAGTTAACACTATGGCTCTACACAGCGGTGATAAGACCCATGATCAGTTACGGCGCGATAGTATGGTGGCGACGAACCAAACTGACGACCGCAACCGACAAGCTGGACAAATTCCAAAGACTCGCTTGCGTGGCGACAACCGGCTGCTTGACGACAACTCCGAGTACGGCCCTCGAAGCGATACTGGACCTGCGACCCCTCCCACTGTTCATCAGACAGGAAGCGGCGTCAACAGCAGTGCGTCTAAACAGAACCGGCCTTTGGAAGCACATGAGGACCCCACATACAGAAATCCTTTATAAGACAGTCAATGAGGAACCGCTACTGGAGGCGACATCTTTGACAAAAAATACAAGATACAATTGTTTGAAGATCCCAATGAAGGACTGAACCCAGAGAGGTCCGCGTCTTCACTGATGGATCTAAAACAAATTCAGGAACAGGTACTGGGGTATCTCAGAAGACCTCAATATCACGATATCAACACCGCTTGGTGACCACAACACAGTATTCCAGGCTGAATGCATGGGCATCAAGCTGGCGCAGAAGTAATCATAGCGAGAAGAGTAAAGAACTACTCCATTCGAATACTCTCCAACAGTTTGTCAGTATTTCAAGCACTGAACAGCTATGACATAAACATGGCTCATTTATGAATGCTATCAAGCACTCATGGAGGTATGTATACAAAACCACGTAACTCTACAGTGGATTAAAGGCCACAGCGGCTCACGTGGCAATGACGCAGCAGATGAACTAGCCAAAAAAGGGTCGGAGACGGACGCTGTAGGACCAGAACCCATAGTGTCCCTTCCCTACCCATGGTCCAGAACAACTATACACAAAGGTACAAAAACTTCACATAATAAATAATACATGGACCACCCTTACGGTTTGTAGACAGGCGAGGGAAGCACTCCCAACGCTCAATGCCAGTCTATCACGAATATTAATTAAATCAAAAGGCAAGAGCTACGCACTCTAACTGCCGCCCTAACAGGTCTACTACAGTGCTCCGGCGTGGCCAACTACAGGGCGAAGTACCTTGGAGTGCCAAGGTCGCTCCCCAAAGTCTTCAGCAAACCGACGAGGCTGTTGAGATTCCTGGAAGAGCTTGGGTGGCACGAGTAGGACCCTGCACCCACCACACGCAAAAAGGCGCCTTGACGTCGAGTTGCGGACACCAGCCCGTTACACCAAGTACCAAGTACAATGCGCACATTGTAAAAATTGAACAATTTGAACAAATTCAAAATCGCGTTGTAAATTCCGTAGTTGGATTTTTGAGATCCATATAGCGAAACGGGGTACCCCGTACTATATCATATTCTAATATTTAATTTTACGGTAAACGCTGTTCCTGTCTATGAACAGGTATTGTTGTAAATTTGTATCTAAGTTGGGAAGATGTTTTGTTTGTATCGAGTTCTTAGTTCTTCGCCATTGTTACACATAGGGAATGAAATTATTTTTAGAATTTAAATCGCGTATACGTGTTTTATTTCAAACAAACGTACGTTTCGGGTTCTTTACAGGTTCCATTGCTGACTGAAATGAAAATGGAGAACATTAACCAGTTATGTCTAATATTTATGCAAACCACCTTTTTTTTCATAAGTACGTAGGTATTTAATACATTTTTAAACAAACGAACTAATTTAATATTCCAAAGAACATTTTAATTTACGTTACATGCGTTTTACAAAATATTTTATTTGAACAATGTAAATTTTTATTAAAATAAATTTATTATTTAAAGGGAAATTAGCAATAAAAACATGATAATTATTAATACAATCTTGCCCTATAGCTCAGTCGGCAGAGCGACAGTACGGTACACCGTGGTCACAGGTTCAAGTCCTGTCGGGTCCTGAAGGAATTTTTATTTGAGCTCGATCTTTATGTTAATAATTATAACAGACTAGTGGAATTATTTTATGAAAAATATATAAGTATCACAGTGGTCAAATATCGTAATATTAAAAATAGGGCATTTTCAGGCTCAAATAGGGAAATGACCTTTTGTTAATTGGTTCTGATCTGGGTGTGTGAGCCCCAGAATAAATTCCGTTGCTCTGGTACTCATAGTGAATTCCCTAGTTTGAGACCGGGCAATTGGTGTGGTTTGTCTGGTACACTGTTATTATTATTATTATTCCACTACAGAGCACCGAGTTTCCTTTAAGGAGAAAGTAGACCGTAGTCCACCGTGCTAGCGCAATGCGGGTTGGGGACTTTACGCGTTTTTTTTTACTTTATGTAACAGGCAACTATGACCCATATAATATCTTACTTAAGGATTAACATACATAATACAGATACTAAATAACTAATCTACTAATCTACACGAATTGCACTTGTCAACGACGTGTGGCGCAATCTGGTGTCAGGTAACCGACCGTGGAATCGCCGATGTGATGACTCCCTTAGGCCAAAATTCCTATTTCATGAAGGTCGATAGAGTTGGCACTACAAACGAATTTTAGTAGCAGTGGAGTTTCTTGTGAAAGAGTTCGTCCAGGGAAGCACTGCCACCTTACCTATTTCTGCCGCCAAGCGGTAATGTGAGTATAACTGTGTTTAGATTTTGTATGTAAAGGTTCTGGTGAAATTACAGGCAGATGGGACTTATCCACTCATGTCTCAGGATGATGGACGCAGTGGCAGTGACCCTTAAACCTTTGCGATTTAAAGCTCTGAGAGGTACTGCCACTGCTATGGACGGGCGTGTCTCTTCGCACGACTTGTTCGTCTTGTCGCTTGGTGTCATAAAAAAATAGATTTGAGATCGGCCAGGCAACTTTGTTATGTAAAGTAAAATGAAGTGGCATAAATCTGCATGAAGAGTTCATCCACGGAAGTACTGCCACCTTACCTATTTCTGCCGCCAAGCAGTAATGTGAGCATTACTGTGTTCCGGTTTGGAAGGGTAAGGGTGCTGGTGAAATTACAGATACAGGGGACTTGTCCCAAAGATCTTTGCGATGTAAAGCTCTGAAGTGCACTGCAACTGTTATGGATAGGCGTGTCGTTTACCACCAGGCACACGTGGATCGTTGTGTCACTGGGTATTATAATAAAATAATTAAAATTCACGTTACGGCGGGTCTCCAATCGCTCGACTGTCAGAGTGTATTGGCTTTTAGTTTGATGTACTCCTTATATTCGATTATAAGAGGTGTGAACCGTCTTTGACGTGCGTGTGCGTGACGTGTTCATCATGAAACCAGCACATCAAAGAAGGATTACCGAATCATCAGTAAACGGAAATATCCCTTTACCGCTATCGAGAGGTATTGTTACTCAACATTGTTCGCAAATGTACGAACCTTAGAAATTAAAGTCAAAGGCACATGCCGCCTTAGAGATTCGAACGCGATTCGACTCATTGACTTGCCACTAGCCTACCAACGCTCTATTATAATTCCAGATATCCCGTAAAATATAAAATTATAATGCCAATGAATTTGATTAACAACTAGCAGTTATTATTTAATAACTTTAAGCCTTTTACTTCTTAGAGAATTCCTGTAATACCTCGTCTTACCTTTAATGGCAAATAATTGAAATTAAATATAAAGTGTAAAGGAGAAGCCAAAGTCTGCGACAGGCAAAGGTTTCAATTTCTTTTATTGCAAGTGATGTTTAAAATAGTTATGCAAACACACTCAAAAACCTTGTGTCTATGCCATGACGTGTCTTTTACTAGTTTTAAAACTAATCAAGCAAGTTATAACAAATGAACATCTACTTAATATAGACAAATTAAAATGTTTAATTTCTCCACATTTAGCATTTTAATTCAACATGTATTTAAAATATTTATTTATTATTTCCGTAAGTATACTCACGCCAAAGCTCATTTGTTCAAAATTCAATTTACGTTCTATCATCTACCATGGCAGTTATTTGCGCCTACAGTAAATTTTCAATTCATTATTTGTTTCTTTCGCCACAGAAACTCTCGACGGGCTAAGAATTGATTGCGCTCTTAAAGAAAACGAACTGGCTTAATAATTTTACGGGAGTAGCGATGTTGCGTACAAAAAAGAAAGCGCGGGGTGCAAAAATAATGATTGAGCACCTACGTATAATTTACTTTCGGTTTTTTCGGTGATATGAAATTTTATAGCACCCCGTTTCTATTCAAGGGAGCGCTGTGGGGCTATAAAATCATTTTAGATTGATGAAACAAAGAAAAGTGTTAAAGAGGCCTTGTATCAAAAAAGCCGCATCAAAAGCAGAATTCATATTCTATGGCAGTCTGTGTGCCAGTGGCACAATACAATAAAACACGGACGTTCCTAAAAACGGCAGGTAATGAACGTCACAATAAATTAAGGGGTCGACCAGGCACACTTTATTAACCCAAAATTACAACGACCGACAAAAAAATTGACAAATACAAGGTAACAATTATATTTCCTTATCGTTTTCAAATAGAATTCTTGCGTGATTACATTAAGCAATCTTGTTTATTGAGTTTGTGCGACTTTTTTGATTTCGTTTTGCTAGTTTTATTTTCTTACATTTTTCTGAAATGTAATTTTATGGATCTTTTGCTAAGCCAAGTTCATGCGTAATACAATATCAAGCGACATCGTACACGAAACCAACTACTGTCGTAACTCAAAATTGTTAAATTGAGAAATGTGCGACGTTGCGTTAAGCGTCATAAACTTCTCTTAGCAAGATGCCTTTTACGTCTCGTAAAAATTGACTATAATTAAGAGTTCTTAATAAGAATTCTCAATTTGCCTTTAATTTAAAATAACAACTCATTTGTAAATAGAGCCTACTATCTTTTTTAAAACCATAGCGATGTTTTTTTCAAGTTGGGCGCTTCAATAAATCACTTCAACGTAAACAAAAAAAAAACATTTCAGTTAAAAAACAAAAACGCCCCGATCGGATCGCAAACCTATGATTCAGATGAATCCCATAGGAGCTATATGGAAAACAGATTCATCCCAAACAGGCAGAATCGAATCTTAGCTTTGTGGTTACTCTAACGTGGAAAACTCAGCATGCAAAACTTTTGAATAAAACATCCGTGAAGTTGTTTATCGAACAAAAGCTTGAAACAGGTTTATATATAGTTCTTTTTTTGAACTCTAAACTTCCTTTCGGAAGTTCTTTCATTGGATCTTCTTTCATTTCAATTCAATGGATATTCTTCAATTCAAAAGTTCTAAGAAAACAACGAGACAGATTCTAACTCGTCGGTGTCTGTGAATTTTCATGCTTTTTTAATTTATTTTATTTATTTTTTGTTTAGCCTAATAAAAATGAGCATACCTATATTTTATTATAATAAATTTGATGACCTCGGTGGATCAATGATTTGCAATGAGGAAGTCCCAGATTCTATTCCTGCTAGAACCAATTTGGGAAATGAATTTAGTACTCATAGTATAGAAAATAACCTGAATTGAGACCAGTTAACGCTCAGTTCCGCGCGTTTGACCGTTCAGTTACCAAGCTTTCACGTACATTAATGGCGAATCTGAATTCTATTTACTAGGCAACAACTTTAAATGCTTAATTTTTTTATTTTTATTTAAATTCCTTGGAATAATACAAGCGTGCGGACGTCGTGCTGACCAAAGTCAAGCTAGACTCATTTAGTTAAAACGTAAAAGCTAAATAAATAGAGCTTATTTGACAGTTAAATGAACGCGGTCGATGTGCAGCGGCCGCGCGCCCCCCGCGCGGCGTGAGTGCGAAGAAATTCGTGTCAAATAAACGCGCACTTAGTCTGGTTGTCTGACACGTATTATTATTATGTGTTACGTAATAAAATACTTATCTACTTTTAACCTTAGTTACCTACACAAATGCACAAAGGTCAGGTACAAAAAAATACTGCCTTTTACATAATTGTCAATATTTCATAAACACGGTCGTAGAGCATAGTTTTGAGAGAGATTTTTTCTCGCGAACTGTGGAACTCCGGGCACCACAACATGTAAATAAAATATAACACATTTTTAAAATTAAAGGTTTTTTTTTCGGATAATATGCGCATATTTGTATTTGGTCAAATAAACCGTTTGTTTGTTTTTGTTTTGTTTGAAAATATATATTGTGGATATTCCTAGGATTCGCACGAAACGTAACGCTTCCACATTTATGTGGCGAGCGGCTAGGAAGTGGAATTCCCTACATACGGACTTATTCCCCGAACGCTGTAACTTGGACCTTTTCAAGACGAGAGTGAATATTAATTATTTAGTTGCGCAACGCTACATCGTCGACCTCATCGTCAATTTCCATCAGGTGAGATGGAGGTCAAATACGCACTTTTTTTTGTGTAAATTCAACAATTAAATTTCCACGAAAAATAGTTACATTGGCCTTTATATCCTGATCCCGAATATGTATGTTACTCTATTTTGATAAAAATGTTAGTTGCTCCCTTTTTCATTCAGAGGGCAGTTAACATCCGTTTGGTATGAACACAGTGTTGACGCGTAGATACTAAGGTCCCTATGTCTCCCCAAAAACGGAATAGAGCAATATGGTACGACATCAATATGTCGTACCATATTGCTCTATTCCTTTTCTGTATAGAATATAGAATAATAATATAATAGAATAGAGCAATTCTATTATAGGTAATTTAAGAAAAAAAAAACACTTGCCTTGTAAGAAAGAAATCAAGATAATATTCCTTAACGCCTTTAACGCCTGCATTGTTAATAACGATTTTTTTTAAACTATCACTGTACACACTGTAACATAACTTACATATATATATTTTTTTATTATACACAACACTTTAGTATAGTTTAACACTAAATAATTCAATTAGTTGGTTTTTTATTATACTCCAAATTGCTTATTTTATTTCGTAGCAAGTAGTAGTTTCGTAGCACGTAGCTACGTGGTGCCGAGGTCGCGTCTACGAGAAGACTGACGGGGAGATACTACGCGTACGGCATTCCGTCGACCCTCTGATCAACCCACTCTGTGAACCCCCTGGACCTAAGCTGGCTAAATATGTGACAGCGTTTGAAATGGATTTGTCACGCTTTCCGATATTGATAGTTATTTTATTAAAGATTTTTTTTTAAAAGAATAAAAAGATTAAGAAAAAGAAATAGAATAGAAGAAAAGAATGTCACATGTTTTTGTATTAGTATTACCTATTTGTATATAACTGACACATTACTATTATCTTTAGAATGAATGACATGGTTTAAATAACTGTACAAAATCGTCAATCATCAGTTGAAGTATAGGTAAATAATTGACGCAGAGTGCAACCAAATGCCCTTTAAAATAAGAAGCAAAAAGAATTCGGATTCCTTATTTTATAAACGTGGATTAGATATAGAATTAAAAAAAAATTAAGAATTGAACTTTTTTGGCCGGTCAATAATAATCTACTGGGCCTTACTTTACTTTTTAATACATATAATACCATTTCAAAGAAGCTTGGGTATATAATTTCAATATTTTAAAGTAAGTCAGTATATACACGCCTAATTTTAATGCAAATAACCTAAAACATGTCTGTTTGTGTGTTTGTGCATGCTGATGTCCACAATAGCTGAACCAATTTGGATGTGGTTTTCGGTGATGTATTGAAATTAGCATGGATTAATATTTAGTGTTTGTTTATGCAATAGGTTAACAAATAAAAAAGATATGTCAATTTTAAAGTATATTTCGTGCACGCTCTTCGTGACACGTGCGCAAGTGGGAACGAAGTGCGTGCGCTGACCAAAAAATTGGATATTCGAGAAAATTGAGTGTTCCAAAAATATTACTCATCTACAGATCTATAATCTAAATAAAAAATTAACGACAAAATGATAAATGGTTTTGATGATTTAGTGATAAAAATAAATTGAAAATAATACTGTCTTTAAATGTATTTATTGAGTACAATAACGATCATACCGAGGACGCTGTTCTACCTGTCGCGACTACATTACTCCACGAAGTCTGAGGAGATAGTGGAGTACGTCAGGCTAGAAGCCAAACACATCCTGAGGGATGAGCGGTTGGAATCCCACCACAACGTGAATTTTAATTCATTTGTGGTGAGAGTACCGCCCGAACATCTGTCGACCTTCATGAAGGTGGACATTTGGCCGAAAGGTGTTATATATCGGCGATTCCGCGGCCGGTTACCTGACACCAGATTGCGCCACACTTCACCTACAAGTGCAATTTGTGTAGATTAGTTATTTAGTTTATTATATTGTTATATTATATTGTATGTATGTTAGTCCTTAAGGTATATATTATATGGGTCACATGGACTGAAATAAATGACTAAATAATTATAAATAAAATAACAATTGAAAATTTTAAGGCTACCTTTAATTGTACTTTACAATTCATATGAAATCGCGGACTTAGCTAGTTTATGAATAAAACAATGAGTGTTGTTTACAAGCCATGATTTTATTATTGCAAAATGTTAGACAGAAAATCAAAATCTCTCGCAAAACGATGAAATGAATGAATGAAAATTGCTTCACATCATTGATTTCTCCCAGGGGTAAGATTACACAAAAGATTCTCTAAAATCTAAATTCAGAAATCTGAATTGAATTCCCGTACATGAAGCCAGGTCTTAAGAATGTAAAACGCTTTATAGCAAATCAAGATTAAGTTGTAACCGTTAAGGTCTACGTCTCTAAGGTCACTGCGGATAATTCAATCTCGACATTTCTCAAAAGAATTGACTTCGGCGCCCTTATCTGCGAGTCGTATTAAGCTAAATGGCTGAGATACTATCTGCTATAATTTGAAATATGCCAGTGTCGTTGCCAGGCGAATTTTCCCCTTTAAACGAACTCTGGATGCCAAAAAAGCACCCTCAACCCTCAATGATTCAGGGGACGGTCTAGCTGTTGGCCAGATTAATTGTTCGCGTAGTAGAGACGAATAACTTTACAAGAAACCTGATTGTGAAATCTGAAAGTTTACGACACTCCTCAAATATAGGATCGTCATACATCTACTGGGCGCAAGTCTTATTTTAAAAGCTACGTTTTGGGCTATACTGCACTAAGGGACACAAGGTGATTTTAGGTAGTTTGGACCACAAATTAGAAAGATGTAGTAGAAACAGATAGGAAACAGGCCCTATAACGGAACGTTCGTAGAGGTAGTTCCGTGCCCCGTGACAGCACGCTGGTGGCATTAGTGTGCCGAATAGTGACGCCCCTCAAATCTTTATGGATCGGTTACTATTAGTGATGTCTAGTATCGCACTTTTACGGTAAAAATTACGGTTTCATCGGTCCTAGTTACTTTTTCATATTGCTAATGTTTTGTGGTTTAAAATAAAATGCTATATTTTCAGTTATATCTGTTTATTAATAACGAAAGCTACTACCGTTTCGGAAAGGTATTAACGCATGGGAGAAGAAACGACGAAAGAAACTCCCAGCAACACATCTTTGAAATCTAACAATTAATGAATGATAACAAAACACAATTATTAAACAAAAGGTCGCTCAGCGGATTAGAGCCCATAAGTAAAAAACCAACATCATTCGTTTATAATATACATCTACCGACTAAACACAAAGTCTAATTAATATTTACTTTAATTTACAACTTAAATTCTAGTGGCGTCTTTTTCAGATTTATCATTCTCTTCGCATCTTCCAACATTAGATACAACAAGAAAAGATATAATTATATATCAAAAGATTTGTAGTGAAGTAAACATAACGATCAGTTTTTTTTTTAAGTATCGAACTCACAGTAGTAATTGTAAAAATCGTTTATGCACAATCCAATACACCAACAAAATTATTACATATTAAATGCGGAAAAGTACATAGATAAAGTGTCACTATATCCTTGAAAACTGTCGTGTTAAACCATCGAGCATGTTAAACCTTAGTTTAACATGCTCGATGACAATGATGTTACTTATAACATCACTTTTATTTTTGTCAGTCGATTTGTTGAATATTGTTTGTGTGGTCTGTGTTCTGTGGTACTTTTTCTTTTCCGGGTCACCAACTCTGCATTTATCTGCAGTGGTACAGCATAAGTATGATCTCCTACTGTCTGAACAGCTAAAATGTAAGAAAAATAACTTATAAGTAATATCTTATTAATATAATAAATGTATAAGTATCTGTAGCCACCAAACCACTGAATACTTACAGACAGTGGGTTTTCGACATGCTATTTCTACTTCTGAGAATAATGTAGGCCATGAGAAAGGCACCCTTTTATCATCTTTGATGAATTTATCCTCAAAGTGAAGTTTGCAAACCTGAAATTTAATAAATTTTGTGGATATAGTGCTTACATTCCAAATTACAAATATTGAATGCCTTTTAAAACAATTTAACATTTCAAATATATATTTATCTCTCATGTTTTTTTTAAGGCTTCAAGGTTTATGAGGCACTTATGTGTTACATCCTTAGAATCACCGAGATTATTAGGAGTCTTGAATTAGGGATTAGTTGTTTGAAACTCTATTATTAGGCAATGATACAAATACTTGTCTTAAAGTATGTTGAAGGCTAAGGTACGTTGTTTGGTTCTACTAAAACATTAATTCTCTACCATTTTGAGTGTGCTACGATTATCATTAAAAATCGTTATAGGTTCTGGTGGTGACAGGCTGCTGTATTTGAGTTCGAATAAGAACATTTTTTTAAATTTTGCCTCTTTTGCAAAACTTCCAAGAGCATAGTATTCAGCTTCAGTGCTAGAACAAGCCACATTGTTGTTGTTTGTGATTGTACCAATTTACAATTCAAAAGCCGGACTTACTCAGAAACCCTGAATATGACTTTCGATCAATCTTATCCCCAGCCCAATTTGCGTCAAATGAGATTTCAACTTTACTACTACCTCTACTATAATTGAGTCCGTAGCTAATTGGAACTGAGCAACTTATATAGCATATTTTTTTAGTGTTCATTTGAAGTAAATATGAAGAAATGATGACTTCTTCATATTTAGTTCCATGATGGCCTTGTCTTTGTAATAGATACATTTTTCAGTCTTTAATTGTGTATAGCGATTGGTAATTAAAACTTTATGCACTTTTCATTCCAGGTTCTACTGGCTTGTTAGAGTCCATATAAACTCTTCTTGAGTAGACAAACTTTGCCCCTCAATCTCAAATTCAGTAGGTTGCTCCATGCAAATGCATTCATTACGATCTCCATTGAGGAATGCCGTATTAATGCATTAGTTAATTATAATAATCTTTGGGCATGCAGGTAATCGTTCAGCCACCGAGGTCGCTTTTGCTGTGCTCAAATTAGAAAGATATTTGCTGTGTAAAATAACTCACATAGCCATGCCTATGAATGCGATTCCGGTGCGTAAGCGACGATGTTAATCTTGAGCTGTGAGACCTTAGGAGGTCTATCCATACTCGTTCCAGATCTTCGCTGCGAGGCCACCGGTACAGATTTGCTGTCTCCGTTGTGGATGAATAGCCGTCGATGAGGCACCGGTGTACACGGGACATATCTCTGAAAACACAAAAAGAAACAAATACAAACCAATAAGTTGAAATTGCAGAAGTCCCACACCAGCAAGCTGGTCGCTGATTGTTTCTGCAACAAATAATAAAAGTTTTATAAGAAATCACAAATTAGAAAGATATATTAGTTAAAATAGTCAGTAAATCTCTCCCGCGCAAAGCGAAAAGAAAAACTCAGAATTCTAGAAAAGAAAATTAACGGTCTATTTTTTTTATGTCGAATCGGACAATCATCCTTTCTGCATCGTGATTATTGTCTCAAAATTAGATTTTTTAATGTAAAATTTATTAAAGTTTTAAGTACTAAAAAAAATTATTGTAACAATAAATTTAACACGTCAATTTATTATGCATTTTAAATAATTTACATAATTTTATTCCAAGAGTTGCCGATTCTTTATTAAATTGTTAGATATATTTCACTTTTAATCTGTTTTTTCTGTCAAACGCCACGGGCCTCGTGACGACCAATTAAATAAGACCTCCACACCCAGTACGTTAGTTTGATATTTAGATTCTGAATAAAATGGATGTTATTTCTATGGTCGGCTCAAATACTAGAGTGTTTCCGTAGCGTGGATTTGACTAATTGAATGTTTTGAACATACTCGTTTTAGTGTGATCTAAGGAATGCACTAATTGCGCAGATTTAAAAAAAACGATATCAATAAGCGCCCCCGCATCCAGTGACTAATTACGTCTCTGCATAAGCCTACTCCCAGTCGCTTACTTCAGTTCCATTCAAAATACGCCCGAACGCCGCGCCGGGGCCATTTAATGCTCACACGCCATTTTCACGGTACATTATTCTCCTTGTAAGCCATTTTATCAATGAGAGATTTTGGTTATTCTGTATAGAAACGCTTTCCAAGCATGTATAATTAAATTCTCAGGGCCGTCTGCTGCAGCGTTAGATTACAGCACGTGACAGCCACTCACGTGTTAGTTTATATCTATTTTATTTATCGTTGGTTATCTTATCGCGAAATACTTAGATTAATGTTATAGCGATGATGATATATTCTACAATAAACGACATACATTTTTGGATTCGATTTGGTACATTTTGTGACAACTAAACACTTCTTTATATCAATAAAATATAATAGTCCTGGAGTTTGTCACAAATATTTGAGCAACGATGATGGTATGCATTTGTCTAAAAAACGCCTAATCACTATACAAACGTAGATGATGGTGGTGTATTCCAACCTTTTGTCATACGTATTATAATGAAAGAAGAAGAAAACCGCTTAACATTAACTCTTATCAAATGACTGCCTACTGCCCACGTGTTAACGTTCGATATTGAGCATTAAATCCTTGGCTTAGAGTCATGCTAAATTATACGTTGCTGCAAATGACGTAAAATTCCATATGACCGGAGCGACATTGCAATGTACTTTGACGCATGAAACGCCTATGGCCAATGATATTTATTATACTTTGTATGGCAGTCCATAGAAAATCTCAATACGATTTTATTAGCTCGACCTTATAAAGGCGTACCTGGGTACATATTTACGTAACCAACCTTTAATAACACGTTTCTTGATAACGTTTTATTAGTTGCTTCGTTTTTGGATTCTTGTAAATTATATTACATGAATATACGTACTTAGCAAATAATCGCAAAATCTTTATAGCTGTTATTAGAGACCGCAATGAGCAAAAAATAATTAAATTGGAAATTTGTAGGTGTAAATAACATAGAAATTGCTTCAGTGACTGTTTTTCGAAATACACCTAAGTGTGTCTAAACAGTAAGTTACGAGAATAATAACTTTTCTTAAAAGACACATATTCACCCTTTTCTTTAAAATATTCAGGTCGACTTTTATGGAAACGTTAATTTATTTTCCAAAATGTTAACTTCTTTTCTCTCAAATTACATCTTGTTTGCGATTGTACAACATTTTTAAAGATTTGTAGTAAGTAGATCTACATATGCATTGTACTAGGTAATAATAATAATAATAATAATAAATTCTTTATTTAAACAGAAAAGTTACATGTCATTGTAGGCCCTGGCTTCCGAGCTAGGTTCAAAGACCTGTGTTACGGAAATCAGTGTCTTCTCATAATTAGTGACACTTATTTATTTCTGGCAGTTAATGTATCTGCTATTAATATAACATTTACTAATATATATATACGTATATACATATTTATGTAAAGGTATATCTAGGTATATTTATTGTGTATATATATGGTGTCCTATCAAAGAGCAAAATGTATAAATCTGAACTAGTAAAATCATACTCACGTTAATGTCTTACGATTATGTCGCATTGAAATAACACGGGCTTGTAAGTAAAATTAAATTGAATCCACATGTTGATCAAATTATGTTATGTATATGTATAAGAAGGGAGATGTAGTAGGTACACTTATGACGTAGTAGGTATTTCTAGATACGCATGAGACTGTCGTAAGTCATCAGCTGTTTGATTTGGACCCGTTCATTACTATATAGTAATGAACGGGTATTAAATTTAGTGTGCAATGTTACATCCTATCATCATCTGTGCATAAACTATAACTAAAATTAGTTTAGTAGTCGAAGTTTGACTATAAAAGCCTACTAACAGTGGAACTTCTGCTTGGATAAAATGTGGCTCGTTTGGGTTCATTTAGTCGCTATTTATTTTATAAGCGTTTGCGTTTTCAAAGGTGTAAAGCTGGATTTACATTTGTTTGACGTGTAGTGTCGTGACGCGTCAGACCAGTCGGTTTCATACACACAACACAAGCCATCATGTGAGATTGCGACACACTAAGATAAATCTAACCATATTAAATGTATGAAACCGATATCGTTCTGACGTGTCACGACACGACACATCAGACAAATGTAAATCCGGTAAATATATAAAAAATGTAAATGTAAATTCTTGCTTTGGTAAAATAACTGAAGGTACAATTTCGCTGAGTACGGTGCAAGCGGTACGTATACCACGTACAAAGTGATTGCTCATTCAATCACAGATTCCCATCTTTACTTTCTCTTTTTTCATCTCAAACTAAATATTATTTATTAAAAGTTGATATGACGCGTGCGATGAATTACTGCACGTAGCCATACATAGCGAGTAAACGTTTAAATACTTATTTTGCAAAGCCAGGCGATTATACGAATATCATATTAAATGTATGGGAACGTTTAAAGTTAAAATTTTGGATATTTCTAATTTTGTTAAAAATAATATAATATAAATAAATGTAAAAAAGTTAATTATGTAGTTTTATTCATTAGGTAACGCACTTTCGACGATTACACTCTATATAGATTTACTCTAATAGTTTAGTGACAGCTCCCAACTTCATAATACGACATTCTACAAATAGATGGCGTTGCAAAATATTTCTTGAGTTTGTATTGTGTATCCAGAATGCAACTAATGACTATGAAAACCATAAAAAGGACTGACCAAAAACAAGATCATATACAGAAAATACAAGGAGAACAAAAACAAACATATATGTGCTTTACGCCAAAATCTTACGTGCAAGCGAGAGTGGAAGAGTTTCTCAGTCACATTACGCAATGACGTCACCGCAGGGACCATATTATATACAAAGTAAACGTACATGTGTATCATACACATGTACATTAACTTTGCCTAATTCTCTTTACATAATTCTAGTAATTTGTACTTTATAAAAACTGTAACACAAGATTAGGAGGCCTTACCGATCTTTCAAAAAACAATCTTATTTTAATGTAAGCTTAATATAAGCATGTTATAATAGTAGTCATATTCTGTCAATCAGGTAGGTAATGAGCTGTGGAAATAATATTTTGATCAGAGATCCAAAGAAAAAGGTATTTGGTTCAAAACAATTCAACCTGAGCCACTGGAAATTCCATGGATTGATAACTGTGTACTGAATAGGCACATTCCTTCAAAGAAGTTTACCTTTATGATGGACATAACACCAACTCCATATTGTAGCAATTGCAGCGTCATTGAAGACGTTTTGATGGAATGTGTTCGGACCGAGAGACTCAGGAGACAGTTGGGCAGTGTGGTTAACATACGACAGACTGGGTGATGTAACAGTATACTGGCCGTTCCTTCGTCGAAAGAAGCCAAAATACTGTACAAAATATATTTAGATAGTCTTAATCTAGGTTAAGGAATTCTAGGATAAGAAATTATCATTAACATTCACGGTAAAGTTCCTTAAAGTTAGATTTAAAAATAGGGTATGTAATGTAATGTAATGTATTATTGTTAAAGTGATGGGACGAATGAATGATATCCCAAGATTGTCTATTACTTGCTAAAAATTGAGAAAAAAGGAATAACGTATG
Organism: Hyposmocoma kahamanoa; assembly: GCF_003589595.1. Lineage (NCBI taxonomy): Eukaryota > Metazoa > Arthropoda > Insecta > Lepidoptera > Cosmopterigidae > Hyposmocoma > Hyposmocoma kahamanoa. The sequence goes on from NW_020653726.1 coordinate 11,744,026, forward strand.
TTTTATTATTATTATTTATTAATAAATAATATACTTTCACCGATAACGTTTTGAAAAATTATGACAGCGACACTAATAGTTGACACTAGTTAACTACAAATTCACAACGTGACAATCAAGGCTGATGAGCCTTGAATAAAACAAGCTGATGAGCGTTTTATTTACTTTTCTTCATGAAAACGAGGAAAAATAATTGAAAACAACTTAACCTTAATACATTTGGTTATTACATACTTTAATTTTTTTGGCAGCTAAAATTCTCTTCATACATATAACTAATATAATAAGCGTAATAAGTACTTTAACATTATACTGTGGCTGAACGAGTCGGGCCATCAGAAGAGAAAGAGATGACATTATATAGCAAAATAAAATTGATTTTTGAAAGTTATGGTACAAGTCTTCGATAGTGCTTCTTACTAAATGAAATAAAACTGGATAATATTTGATTTTTCAGGAGATCCAGAGCTCGCTTGTAAATCTTGTAATGAAACTTAATGAAGAAATTACCCTCGGTCTAGATTGTATGGTGCAAAAATGCCTCTGCCTTTTCTAGTTTAAGAATGGAAAAAACAATACCTAGAAAGTTTATGGTACATCGAAAAGCACCTAAGTATAATAATTTATAAAATGAAAGAATAAGCTTCGAATACTATTTTACTATACGAAGATTCTACTGTAATATTCTCAGCGAACAAATGTATTTTTCGAGCATTGTCTATTTTAATGATTTGATTGTATTTAACAAGTCAGCCGAAACGGCTTAATGAAAGTCCTCCTTTTGGTTTATCAATGAGGTAAACCGAAATGGACGGATTAGTTTCCCTTCAAACGGTTTAATCCAACCGTCGCAGTAAAATTATATCCCTGTTTAAACAGCCGGATAGGACTAACGTGCACGTACGGTGTAAGGTTACCAGTTCTATTTAGATTAAATAGACGTGCACGTGCTTGAAAAGCACAGGTAGTCAATTAATTATCTTGGATAAATACCCAGTAGGTATATACTGGGTGACATTTTTATCACGACATTTTAGGGGTTGAGTTGAGTCGATACGAGAGCAACTTTTATAATGAAAATCTGCCCTCATATGAATAAATAAAACAGCTGTTTCATATTAAAAGGGCACTTGTTGATAATATTGGTGTATTTTGTTTGTTTTGTTAACATTTAATGTTTGTTTTCTGGAGAATCTACTATACACATAAATTAGTAATGCTATTTGAATATTAATGTTAACTGCCTCCATGACCGAGATAACAATGCTAGACTATCACGCAGAGGTCCCGGGTTCGATTCCCGGGCCGGGAGATATATTTGTCTGGCCTATATTTACTTCTCTCGTGAGTTTGGGTGTAATTTGTACTTGTCTATGCGTGTGTCCATGGCACCCGTGATAGAGGGTTTCCCTAGTGCGGGGCTGTGAAAAAAAAAACAAAACAAATGCACACATAGGCCTAGTAGCACATATTTATGATTCCACGAATAAACTTATTAAGTAACAGCACTTTCGTATTCAACTAAACTAGCTCGAACTTGATTCAAGTAGCTAAGTGGACTAAAAAAAAAGCTGTAGGTAATACTATGAAATATTTTGTTTTTTTGTAGTTGTAGCAATTTGATGCTGACCTCTTTATTAAAAACAGGTATTCTCTCAATTGTCATTCATAATTTGGAGTTAATTCTTTGCAAGTTTTCTCAATTTGGAGACTCTTATTTTAGGCATACTATGTAATAATTCCTTGACCCTTTTGCAATCAGACCAGTTATTCTTGCTAATAAACAAATTAATTAACCTTTTCTAAGTTAAATGTACACCACCTATGTTTTGTGTTCCACTTACCATATTTTGTAAATTTATTGTTGTAGACTTATTATTGTTATTTCAAGGCTATCTAGTTAATCATTATGATAAGTGTGAGAAACATAACACGTATTTACATGATCCGTAAGTTTGGGAGCTAGCAACACCTTTATACCTAGGAAATGAAACTATTTTTCACACATAGTCCCATGGTCCCATGGTCACGGTTGACCGTCAACCATAACCATGGGACCTGTAAAGGGCCCGAAACGTCGGTTTGTTTGAAAAAACAAATATACGCGATTTAAATCCGGAAAAATAGTTTCATTTCCTATGTGTAACAATCGCAAAAACCTAAGATCTCGATAACTTTATACCTGTTTAGTTATCCATAAAGCAGACGAGTTAAACAGACTTCAATATTTCTACTTTCCATACAACCAGTGACGTAATAAACAATATAGCTAATAAGTGTCTTTATTCTCGATTGTACTGATTAGTAGAAACGCTTGGGTAAGGATAAGTGTAAATGATATTCCACTCCTCCCAATCAGTGATAGTGTGCTGGTGGCAACTAGTGGAACATACGTTTTGTGTTGTTTCATAATACACTATTAGACACGTTGGTACGTAAAAATAAGTAGATATGATCACCTTTCAAATGCTAATCGTAATGAAATAGGCAAATACTTTTCCATGCCGAGGTTCATAAGAAACTTCGTCAAAGTACGTTATGACGTCTGCTCATTTACAGATACTAATGATGATACAAAGTATTACCACCGCATTAGTAGAAGTAGAGCTCCTTGTGAAAGGGTTCGTCTAGGGAAGTACTGCCGCCTTACCTATTTCTGCCGCCAAACGGTAATGTGAGTATAACTGTGTTTAGATTTTGAATGTAAAGGTTCTGGTGAAATTACAGGCAGATGGGACTTATCAACTCATGTCTCAGGATGATGGACGCAGTGGCAGTGACCCTTAAACCTTTGCGATTTAAAGCTCTGAGAGGTACTGCCACTGCTATGGACGGGCGTGTCTCTTCACACGACTTGTTCGTCTTGTCGCTTGGTGTCATAAAAAAATAGATTTAAGATCGGCCAGGCAACTTTGTTATGTAAAGTAAAATGAAGTGACATAAATCTGCATGCTTAATGGTGGTTCAGAATAAAATTACACCAGTTTGCCTAAAAATATCTTACTAAGTAAGGCTGCTTTCAGGCAGCGCTCATGTATTTTCCACATTTCGGTTAAAAAGAGGATTGAGAGAAAAAGCATTAAAAGAGCCTTGTCAGAATGTTGATTGAACAGCGCAGGTACTCACAATTATACACGCACCGACTAATTCAGCGGCAAACTACTTAAATCTTTAAACAAATGTTATGTTTTTTTCAAAATTCTGACCGGTAATTTAATTTTTTTGAAAGTAGTAATAATAATGCGTGAGGCGCACTACAAGTTTCCGGAATGAATAAGAAAAAACGTATAAATAGTCAGAAATAAATTTATTGTTTCTCAAAATATTCTCTGTTGGCGTTAATGCACTTTTTCATACGAATGAACCAGTTTTGAAAACATTTATGCCACTCCCTCGTGACAAACTCTGAAACATATATTTCATACTCTTCGACAGCCTATTCAGCTGATGAAAATCGTCGACCGCACAACTGGTTCTTAATTTTTGGGAATAAATAAAAGTCACAAGGTGTCAGGTCGGGACCGTACGCGGGATGGCTCATAAGGTCAACGTTGTTCACCTTCAAAAATGCATTTGTCTGTCTAGCCGTGTGAGAACTGGCATTATCGTGGTGCAAGATGATACGGCGTTTACGGTTATTTTTACGGAGTTTGTCAATAACTTCCGGCAAACAAATGGTCGTGTACCAATCATTATTCACGGTACAACGATTCTCCAAAGCAACAGTAGCCACGTGTCCAGTTTTATTAACAAAAGAAGTGGATGATTATCCGCTTAGAAGCACTTTGCACGCGCGCCACTTTGGTTGGTTTCGACTCATCTTGAAAGACCCATACGCTCGATTGCTGCTTTGTTTTGGGACTGTAACTATAAATCTATGTTTCGTCATCTATTATTATGTCCCATATCAAATTTGACGCCCCTTCGTTGAATCTGGTAAGTATGGCATTGCACCAAGTGACGCGGTCCGTTTTTTAACTTCAGTCAAATTGAAGCGAATTGAGCGAAGCTCCGCTGAGCTTACACTCAAGGTCGTAGATCGAAACTACTAACTACTACGAAAATTTTAGATGAATCAAACTGTATTCTACAGCCAAAGAGTTCCATTTTCAAATGTTGTAATTACTTTTTAAATATTGTTTATGTAAGTAGCTAGTTTCGGAAACTTATAGTGCGCCCTATGTAATAATAATAATAACAACAACAATAGCAATAGCAATAGCAATAACAATAGTAATAACAATAAAAATAACGGACATACTCAACATAGCCCCGAACTTGGGAAAACCTGGGTCACGGGTGCAATGGACGCACACATACAACCACAAATTACACCCAAACTCACGAAAGAAATACATGTAGGCCATACAAATATTTCTCCCGGCCCGGGAATTGAACCTGGGACCTCTGCGTGGCAGTCCGGCATGGTAACCGTTCGACTAAGGAGGCAGTTAAACGAATAGTCTACTGTAATTTTTTACAAACATTTGTTTTAAAATCTTACTAATACATATGTATATTATACATCGAGTAGTTCGAAGTTGATTTTACGTTTTTGAAAATCTCGTAAACTTTGATGAAATTTTTTTTTAATTATTAGTTTTTATTTGACCAATGTACGATATATATTTTTTTAATTTTCAACCGTTTCTCTTTTGTTACAAAAACATACATTTTGTTTTATTTTGTTTGCTACTTTATGTCTAATCATTATTTATTTAACTATCCGGTCACCTGTCATGCACGCAAATTTTATTGAACACATCACATTATAACTCAATATATACGTATAATAGACAATCACATCATGTAAGTACTTATAATAAAATTGTAGGAAATGTATACAATGAAATAAATTTACCACAAAAACAAATTATACAAATCTCGAAGACAACTGTGTGTTTTCCTCGAGATTTGTGAAATCAGAATTGCGTGCCTCAGTGTCTCGAACGCACATCTCTGTTCACCTCAGGCTTTTCAGGCTTAACACGATCATTAACCATTTGACGTAGAAATTTCAAACTAAGCAGTACGACATCATTATGTTGATTCACATATTCTAAGATTTTTCCATTTAATTATTTCATCAGTAAAATTATAAGAGCAAATTAAAAAAATAAAACTTACCTAATTAAAATAACATTACACAATAAAAAGTTTGTCGGCAATTTGGCAATCCAAGTCCATCCAGGTCCAAATCCAAAAAATACTTTAATTTAAGCATCAAAGTGCCGCAGCGCTTGCGTCGCGCTGGTGCCGCAAAGTGCACAGAGGACTTAAGTGTTTGAGCGGCTCCGCACCTCTTCTTTTCCCTATGGTTCTTCATGACAACTTCCAACATGGCAATGTTAACGCCATTGTCACGTTACAACAAGCCATTTCCACGACAACAACGTCCAACAGTTCAATGGGGAAAACGAGATCAGCATTTCTGCCAAGCTGCCACTGTTACGCTGATGCTTTTGCGCTGTTATGTCTTTTTTCATTTATTTGAATATTTTTGTAATTTAAGTCTAATAAATATCACTATGTTTTACTACCGTGATATATTTTTTTTTTGTGGAATGTTTTTTCATTTTCGTTCGTTTGTTCATTTTTTTAGGAAAAACGTAAACAAATAA